>NC_081569.1:60556559-60628996 GCF_022355385.1 Mustela nigripes | reverse complement strand
CTCAAGGACATTTGCAAACCAAGGGAGACTCCTGTCTTGCAGGATTGTGATCTCACTCAAGGACATTTGCAAACCAAGGGAGACTCCTGTCTTGCAGGATTGTGATCTCAGCAAGTTAACTATTTATCATTTTATGGCAGTCAGGGGTGCCTGAGGAATGCTACACCTATGGAGGGGAGCGGATGAAGGGGGGTGGTGCAAGGCGCCAGCTCTTGCTTTGTCCTCAGCCAGCCTCCTGCTCCCTCATCAATACCTTGCCCAGTGCTTTGGAACTGGGAGAACCTCAGTGTGACTTCCAGGATGGGCTGAGTGAACGGTAAGGCCTTCTCAGGAAATCTGGGTTTGCCTTTCTCCTCCCTAGCCGAGGCAACGAAGAGGTCTCCTCCAGGCTGCTGGAGAGGGCTCCTCTCACTCCAGTGAGGGCTCTGCCCAGAGCATTCCCCCCAGCCCAGGCCCCAGACTGAGGCACTGGGGGTCAAGAGAAGATCACTCTCAGAATTGACAGGCCCCACCATGGCACTGGGGGCCATGCTGGGCTCTGCAGCACCTGAGCCCTCTACCAAGCCAACCACAGGAGGGGCCCAAGTCAATTATGGATGTGCAACTAAACTGAGTCCCTCCAAGAGGCTATCTGGGGACCACCTGGCCTCCTGGAGTGGGGGGACTCTAAGTGTGACAGGTGAGGGGTAGGCTTTTCTGCGGAGAGAACAGCAAAGGGGGAGCTCTGGAGAAGAGATGCAGGAGCCACTAAAACTGAGGGGTCTCTGCAGAGACGTCACCCACCTCTGCCTGACACACAATCCCCCCAACCCCCACTACCCCACCCTCTTGGAGCGGTTTCATTTCCTTTCAAAAAACTTTGTTTTGGTTTGATATTTGCCTCTAGGCCTCCAGGAGACTTTTCTGAGCTTTGTTTTTCTTCTTGTTTCTAGGATACCTGAGCCACTCCTAGAGCAACAAGCACAGTAGGAACTAGAGAGTGGGGGTGGGGTTAGGATCCCCAGATAGGAAAAGAAGAAGAGAAGGGAGGGAAAGAGACTGCTTGGCTCACAGAGATTTTGGGGGCCCCCAGACACCTCAGAAGCACAATAGGGACCTCCAGCACAGAACAAAACGAAAAATACTCAGAAAAAAGGGGCATTTGCAAAGAGAGGACTTGGAAGTCCTAGGAAATCAAAAGGTCAAGGAATAGATCATGTCACCGCCCAGGGCTCACCCAAGCCAAGCACCCTGAGGGAACCTACTAGATACAAAGCTTCCATATTCCATCTGGAAGGCTACTGACTCCCAGACACATGTGCCAGCATGGGCCCTGGTCACACACAGAATCACACATCCTTTAGCACCAGGCCTGGGGTCAGGAGTGTGGGGGGAAGAGGTAGGGAGCACAGCTCTACAATCCCGAGGGCAGGCACACTGGGCTCAGCACAGACCAAGCAGCTGCCCAGGTCTTTCCTGCCCATCTCAAATCCAGCCCCGGCCCAAACTCCAACAAGAAGGAACCCAGCTTTCCCAGGCAGAGGCAGGCACGAGTGGAATTCCCCTGAGGCCGGCTGCACAGGGTACCCAGCAACAGAGGTCATTCATCAGCTTGCTTCTGTAAGGGGAGAAGGAGGCCAGCCCAGCCTCCGCAGAGGAAAGCTGGCGCAGCTCTCACAGTACCCCCACCACAGACATCAGATGCCAAAGGGAAGATCAGGAGAGGCACTGGCCCCAGAACCCAGACCCAGAAGTTTCCCTGGCATAGACTGAGATGCCCAGAAATTGGGCTCTTCTCAATCGTGTGGCAGGTAGGCAGCTACTCGAGATCCAGCTTTTAAAAAAATAAGCAGGAAGTCAGGTCTTCCCCGAGCCCACACCATTTTGAGATCGAGAGCTTTATAGCCAGACTACTAGGGTTGAAATGCCAGTGTAGACACCCACCAGCTGTGTGACCTGGAGCAAGCTGCTTAACCTCTCTTTATCTTAGCTTCTGCTCTAAATGGGATAGTAGTAGTACCAACCTCACTACCCAGGGTTGCTCTGGGTAGTAAATGAAATCATGCCTTACAAAGTGCTTAGCAAAGGGCCTGGCACAAAACAAGTTGTTGACAAAGGCAGATTTTGGATGGGATGATCAAACTAAGAGAAATCATATACTTGTATAAAAACTACAAGAGTCGCTGTGGAACTCACACTGGGAAAGTGGGCACTCCTGAGCTGACAGTGGGGGAGGACAAGTGGAGCATGGTGGCCTTCCCATTTCTGGGCTCCCGTGCCCAGCAGCAAGGTATGGAGGTTGACAGAGAGAACCAGAAACAGCAAGGGCACCAAGCCTCCCGAGGAAACACTTTTGCAAGAGCCTAAAGAAACTGTGGCTGAGGGGTTTCTCATCTGTAGGAGCAGATGAGTGAAAAGGCAGCAAGGGACAGAGGAACACCGGCCCCAGAAACCCTGCTTTTCTTCCACGGCACTGACATCTCTCCAAGTGAGGAGAGTAGGCAAATGTTCAAAGCAGTATTTTTCTTTCTTTCTTTTCTTTTTTTTTTTTTTTAAAGATTTTATTTATATATTTGTCTGATGGAGAGAGAGTGAAGGTACGAGCAGCGGGGAAGGGCAGAGGCAATGGGAGAAGCAGACCCCTCCGAGTAGGGAGCCTGACGTGGGACTGGATCCCAGGACCCTGGGCTCATGTCCTGAACTGAAGGTAGATGCTTAACCAACTGAGCCACCCAGGCACCTGGTATTTTTCCTAAAAGTAGCTGGAAAGTGGAAACAACCCAAAAGCCCATCAACTGATGATTAGAGGAAGTATGGGACATCCACATAATGGAATATTTTCCGGCCATAAAAAGAAACAAAGTACTGATACCCAACATGACATGTATGAACATTAAAAACACGATGCTCAGGGGGAAAAGCCTCACAAAAGGCCAGATATTCTACTTAAATGGAATGACTCCACTTACAGGAAATGTCCAGAACAGATAAATCTATAGAGACAGGAAGTGTGTTAGTGGTTACCTGGGGCTGGGGGTCTTGGGGTTGGGGGAGAATGGGGACTAACTGCTAATGGGTATGGGGCTTCTCTTTCGGAGTGACGAAAATGTTTGAAGATGAACTGTGGTGATGGTGGCACCAAACACAGAGTTGTACATTTTAAATGGGCAAACTGTGTGGTACATGAGAAAGTGACTAGAAGGTAGATATTAAAGATGGTGATGGGGGGCACGTGGGTGGCTCAGTGGGTTAAAGCCTCTGCCTTCGGCTTGGGTCATGATCCCAGGGTCCTGGGCTCGAGCCCCGCAGCAGGCTCTCTGCTCAGCAGGGAGCCTGCTTCCTCCTCTCTCTTTCCCTACCTCTCTGCCTACTTGTAGATCTCTATCTGTCAAATAAACAAATAAAATCTTAAAAAAAAAAAAAAAAGATGGTGATGGGAACTGTGTGTAATATCAAGTGTGACTCTCTATGTACTGGGCAGATGGCAACAAGGACAACATTCCACAAAGAGCCTTGACCTGGCCCTGTTATCTCCTTTACAGAAAAGGTACCAAAACATTCACCTGGACAGATCTCCCGGAGAAAACCAAAAAACCCTTGCCCACCCCAACTGGTTTAGCATGGTTATAAACTCCCATGCAGTAAGCCTTCTTCCAATGTACTTACCCTGCCGGGTAGGCAACTAAACCCGATCGAGGGTCACAGGCAAGTCCTCTGCCTCCAGACACTGTTATTCCAAGTACCTTCTCCAAGGTCACCTGTCAGAGCAAGACAGAGAAGTGACATATGGAACGGGGTTGGGAAGGAGGTGCTGAAGGTACACACAGTCACCTAGCAAACACTGACTACTTTCTTCAGAATAGGGCTACTGACTTCTCCAGGGTCTGTCCAGGCCACATGTCCCTTGGTCACATGGGGGAAAAGCCAGTGTGCGTCGCAGGGTTTTAACAGGGCTCAATCTGTGGGGACCCTGGGAAAGAAAATGAAGAATTAAAGCTCAGCTCATAGCCACAGGGGAAAAAGCATTCCCCCAGATCGAGGGAAGTCTCCGTTTACAAGATAAAGCCTACGGTCCCCAGACTGGCCTCTTGGGTCTCTGAGAGTCAGGAGAAGTCACTGATCTTCGTGCCTTGGCAGGCATGAAAGAAAGGCTGCTCTGATCTACCAAGAGTCAGAGGAATGTGAGGTATTAATTAGGTGACTCATAATATCTCTGATCTTTGCATCCCATCACGTTCCTCCCCTCCACCAGAGAACTCTACCCACCTCAAACATCCACACCAGTTCATACAGACTATGAGCCTAGGAGACAGAAACATGACTTGATGCTGTGTTTTGCCAAGCACAGATGCTCAGAGTACTCTAATTATTATTATTAAGCCCCACTCCCACAGAGATGAAAGGGAAACATGTGTAAAGTGCTCAGAGATTCTGAGGACATGGCCATATGCGACATTCACCATCACTCTCACCAACAATATTGTTACCCAACACTGGACGCTCAGCCCTAGGGCGTACACTGAACTAACCTCAAATTAGCTCACTGGCTTTTCTGCTAGATGATCCCATGAGAGATTCAAAATGCCCTGGAACCTCTTCTCACTCCACCTCACTGTCAGAACATCTTGCTTGATAGAGGGCCGCCCTCTAGTACTGTCTGAACTCCCTGTACTGGCCCTGCTCAGAGATGTCCTTGGTCTCTCTGTTGGCTCAGAGAAAGAGGCATCTGAATGCGGAAAGGTCATGTAAATAGGCTACAGTGTACTCTGCTAAGAGCCTCGGAGGCCCCAGGAGGGTGATGTGAATCAGAAACACTTCAGGAGTATTCAAGTCTGTAGCAGGGTGGTCTACTCCTAGTCCAGTGTCTAGAGGGGAAACCCAAACGGGATGCTTGGTGGCTCAGTGGGTTAAGCACTTGCCTTCGGCTCAGGTCATGATCCCAGGGTCCTGAGACTGAGTCCCCCATCACGTTCCCTGCTCAGGGAAGCCTCAAGAAGCCTGCTTCTCCCTCTGCCTGCCTCTCTCTCTGACAAATAAATAAATATATATATTTTTTATTTTTAAAAAAATAGGGAAGGAAAACCGGGATTCAGTTAGGGTGGTTAGGCTCTCTCCTCTCTTACTGTTCCAGCTGGAGAATTCAAAGTCCTTCTAGAGGGCTGGTTTAAATTCTTATCTCCAAGGACCATTTTAGCTTGAATTAGGTTAGAAAGAAATGCTATTCCTCCAGGAAGGCCCCCAAGAGTCTTCTGAGCTCCCTGGGGGATGTGGACCAGTAATTCCAACTTGTGTCTACTCACTGACAGAGGCAGGTTAGTCCCACAGCCAACCCACAGCCTTCTGACAAGCACCGGACTTGCCAGTAACCGTGGGGCCACTAAGCCTAGTGTGGGATAAACTAACTGTACCTGTGTTCTTGAGAGTTTGCCCTAACTTATGCCTCCTTCCTCACTTTTTCTTCACTGCGTAATGCCTTGGCACCCAGTGAGCATGCTGAAAGGTCTGAGTACCAGGCACACTGGGTAGGGAGCACAAAACACCCCTGTGGAAGTCTGGGGAAAAGCTCAGCTCAATGCACCACTCCCCATCCTGGCACTGTGATCTCCAGCTATCCCAGAGGGAGGGCACTCGGGAACGTTCCTGCTGCACCAACTGCCTGCTGCAGACAGAACAGAAAGAGAGAGAAGAACCCAAGGCCAGCATCACCCACATAGATGGGAAAGGTCACAGAATCAGGGGCAGTGAGCTAAAAGGCTGCTCAAGTCCTATTCCTTTCCAGCGAATCATTTCAGGTAAATCCTTTGGATTCAAATTTGTATCAGTCCCTCACTTAATGCTATGGCTTTGGTCCCAAAGAATTAGACCAGTCTGCCTGTTCTCAGCTCTCCTGCCCTCTGCCAGTAGTCTGGGTAGGTGTTTTGGGGACAGATGATAGAGTTCCATAAAAGATTCATTCTCAAAGTAGCTTGGACTTTTCAACAGCAAGCGAAA
Organism: Mustela nigripes; assembly: GCF_022355385.1. Taxonomy (NCBI): domain Eukaryota; kingdom Metazoa; phylum Chordata; class Mammalia; order Carnivora; family Mustelidae; genus Mustela; species Mustela nigripes. The sequence continues at coordinate 60,623,026 of NC_081569.1, read as the reverse complement.
GCAGGAAGGAGATGTCAGTTACTCCTACCTTTAAGGCCAGTGTTCACCAAACGTTTTGGACCAAGACCCACAGTAAGCAAGACAGTTTATAAGTTTCTATCATGACCAGGTATATAGATCCATGTACATGTGTGCGTGTACACACACACTGAAATAAAAGTTTCACAAAACAATACTTCCCTGATCACATGTGATATACTTGATTTTCTATCACATTCTATTTCATTAAAAAAATGATACTGGTCACAGCCCAGGGTATTGATTTCATGGCCTACAAATGGGCTGGAAGTTCCAATTTGAGAAACTGCTGCAGACCACCTTTTCCTTGCTGGGCTTGGGTTCCGGGCTCCGATGTCTAGCAACTTTTGTGTTCCTTGGGCCCTTTCCTTTCCTCCTAGGACTCTTGGCGGTGGGACAGACATCCGGGCTAGGAAACCCCATGGGCAGAAGTTTGCCTGGGCTCCAAACTTGGCTTATTTTCAAAGGATTTATGGGTTTTGGCTTTTTCTAACTTTCTGAACAACTATCCAAAGACAAAAAAAGGCGAGTTTCCTTTGGCTCTGCGGAGTGGGAGGAGCAAGGGAAAAACATTCAGGGGCATCAGCTGGTTTTTATTTTATGTTCTAACTCAAACCAGCTTCCTGTTTGCAGGGAGGTTTTGGGCTGAATTCCACTTTCAAAGGATCTGAGAGAGTCCAAAGCTCCTGTGAGGCCTCCAACATCTAGGCTTACTTTGAAAGGGCCCAGCATGATGGAAATTATAAATGGACTCTCTCCCCATCATAACCTCCATATCCCCTCCTTCTGAAAAGGTGATACAGCTTCCATCTACCGTAGAAAATGAATGCCCCCTGAAAACACACCGGCAGCTGAACACCCAAGTTCAAGCAGCGGGGTGCCTGAGCCAGCTTCCACGAGCTTAGGACAGCGGACAGTGCCCTTGTCTTCCCACCTCCTCATTGGGGGGCGGCACACTGGGAGCCCGAAATCACCACAGTGGGAGTACTTACACCGTGGAAATCAGAAAATGCTACAAATCAGGGCTCTTTTTTTGTCCCCAGGGAGAGCCTGTAAACATTCAGCAACACCCCACTGAGTTTAGGCTGCTGTTATCTCCCACTTGGACTATCATTCCCATGTGTTCTCCCTGCTTCTGACCTTGGCCCCTAGAATATTCTTCTCAACATGACAGGCCACAGTGGGGTGGTTGTTGTTCTGTTTATTCTTTAAGATCTTATTTATTTGACAGGCAGAGAGAAAGTACAAGCAGGGGGAGCAGCAGGCAGAGAGAGAAGCAGGCCCCCGCTGAGCAGGGAGCCCGAGGTAGGGCTCAGTCCCAGGACCCTGGGCTCATGACCTGAGCCAAAGGCAGACGCTTGACTGAATGAGCCACCCAGGCACCACCAGAGTGAATTTTTTTTTTTTTTAAATATATATGAGATCATGTTATTACTCAGCTCAAAACCCTCCACAGGCTTCCTATCCTTCAGTTCAAATTCAAACACTTTACCCTGTTTACAAAGCCCTAAATCATCTGGCCTCTGGCTCCCTTTCTGACCTCATTTCCTCCACTCTCCGCCTCTTCCTCCACCTCAGCCACACTGGCTGCCTCAAGCACCTCAAGCAGATTCGAGCTTCAGGTCCTGCGTATACTCTTCCTTCAATTAAAATGCTCTTCCCTCAGCTGTTCACAGAGCTACTCCCCTAAGGTTTTTGCTCAAAGGTCTCCTCCTTAGAGAAGGCTTTCCAGACTCACTTCGTTGTTACCATTCTATACCTAACTTACCCTGTTTTATCTTTCTTCATAGCACTTCAATTCAGGTAGTGACCCTACACTGATTACATTTCCATCCACACACTTACTGTCCATCTTACTGCCCAGGTAAGGGTGAGCACAAAGGGAGCTTAATGGTACAGGGACCATTTTGTTTCTTAAGCTGAGAGTAGGCAGACAGTTGTTCATTCTATATCTTTACTGTATGTCTTAAATATTGCACAGTCATTGTTAAAGAAAAGATAATGGTCTAGGACGTGCCATGGGGCTCAGTACCTCATGAACAACATCCTTCTGGAATTCATACCTTTGGTTCTCTTTTCCCCTGTAAGCAATGGCTTTTGGATACTCACTGACCCAACAATGTTGGGGGAAAGGGTACAAAGAACTCAAGAATATGAGTTTCTGTTTGATTAGGTTTCTCACTTATGTGCTTCTAAGACTGCATGTTTTTATGATGCTCTGACACGCCATTTTCAGTGGAAGCTTTCGACAATCACTATCCCTTCTCCTGACTGCTAAGCATGGCAGCAGATAATAAGAGAGCGCTCCCTCAGCCTGGGTCCCTGAGTAACTTTGATGAACAGAGCCCCTGTGCTGACCCATAGTGAATATGAGCATGAGCAAGAAATAAACTGTTAAGTCAGGAAGATTTTGAGGTGATTTTGTTACCACAGCATGACATAACCTGGCAATTTTCATACTTTTTGGTCTCTTACACCCTTTGGTTTCTTTACACTCTTAGAAATTACCAAGGACACCAAAGAGCTTTTATTTGTATCAGCGTATTAGAAGTTACAATAGAAATAGTTTAAAATATTTGTTAATTCACTTTAAAATAATAATAAATCCATACCTGTTAATATTTTTATTAAGGATAACTCTATCTTCCAAAACAAAAAAAATTTCAGTGAGAAGAATAGCATTATTTAACATTTTTGCAAGTCTCTTCAATGTCCAGCTTCCCAGTAAACAGCTGGATTCTCCTATCAGCATCTCCATTCAATCTATTGTGATATGTCATGCTAGTTGAAGATGAAGAAAATCTGGCCCATTTGGATATGTAACTGGAAAAGGGAGGGATCTCACAGATGCCCTAAAAGGGGACCCAGGAATTCCCAGCCCATACTTTGAGAACCAAACACCTAACCTGTCCTGAATAAGATAGCATTTTTCCACATAAGGAAGCAAGCCCACCAGTGTGCGAGTACTGGTCTCAAGCATTGTTGAGGAAACTGAGGCAGGGAAGAGATCCTGTGAGAAAAGAGCTGTCCTGAAAGTCTGGGATGGGGCCCAAGGTACTGAAAGGAAAGTAAGTCATAAACCCTCACTGCCTGCATGCCAATGAAACCTAGCCGAAAAGACAACCAATCCAGGTAACTGATTATGGCCAGTGACTTGGGACACAGCCACTATAGGCAGCTGGCACCCTGATACAGCCACACAGTTCTAGAACATCACTTCATGCACATGTGAAAACAGAAGAAGAGAGCACCCACATCAGACTCTACAATGATCTCCTCCACATCCGAAAGCCCAGAAGCAGAGAAAATGCTCAAGGCGTGACCCAGCCTTTGCTTTGGCAGATGGGGAGTGTTGAGATGGAGGAAAGCCTACACCAGCCTGAGAGGGGGTATCATCTGTCCCCAGAAGCAAGGACACAGGAGGGCAGAAATTACTACAGACAAACTTCGAGGGAGGCCTTGAATAGCCACCCCTCCCAGCACACACTTGGCAGAGCAGTACCGTACCCTCCTGAGAGAAAGAAGGAAAGCAAAATCATCCCTCACCTTAATGAGATAAAGGGATAACTTCATAATAGCCTAATCCCAAGAGAGAAGGAAAGACTATAAAGCCAACTGTTTAAGTGCTCTTCTGGCTCTCATTAAAGGAGATGGAAAAAACAGGTGGCCAAGGGGCAATAGACAGGACAACTTGCTTATACTAGGTAGAATAATATTTTCCAAATGTGCAGATTGTAGCTTATTAATGGGACCTGAAATTGACTGATTTAGTGGGTAGTGAATAAATACAGCAGAACACAAAACAGATCTCACAGCATGTAGTGACAGTATGTATTGACCATGAAACTTCTGTTGGGAGGGGTGTATTCTGGGTTACAATATAAAATGTATCTCTTAATGTGGGTCACCCTCAAAGAAGTTTGAAAATCACCAGGATGTTATAGGAGATCCTAAGATGAAGAATACACAAACTCTACCCTCTATTCTCAAAATCCATTAGGGAGAAGTGCCTGGGTGCCTCAGTGGGTTAAAGCCTCTGCCTTCAGCTCAGGTCATGATCCAAGGGTCCTGGAATCTAGCCCCACATTGGGATCTCTGTTCAGCAGGGAGCCTGCTTCCCACTCTCTCTCTCTCTCTCTCTCTCTCTGCCTGCTGCTCTGCCTAGTTGTGATCTCTGTCTGTCAAATAAATAAATAAATAATCTTTTTAAAAAATCCATCAGGGAAAATTCATGATATATTACAAAGCAACCCCCAGTATGTGATAAGCGTCATAAGAAAGATACAAAGTGCTCAAAGAGGAGGAAGAGAAATGATTTCTGAACAGGATCAGGAAAGGAAAACCAAAGAGGCTTTCTTGGAGGTCGAGATGGTATTTGACCTGGGCCTTGCCATAAGGATAGGATCTTAACAGGTGGAAATACAGAAAAAAGGAATTCTCAGTAGAAGCAGCTGCATGAACTAAAGCCTGGCAGAAGGAAATGACAGAGCAGGTGAGCAATGGTGAATGCAGACAGTGATAGGAGAGTAAGTCGGGAGAGGCAGACTTGCAACCAGACCAGGAAGAGCCTTGAATGCCAAATGAAGTGGGGTCATCTGTAGGCTCTGGGAAGCCACTGAAGGATTTCAAGCTGGAGACTCAGTCAAAGCTATGTTTTGGTGATGACATATGTGAGAAAAACAACACAAGCAGGGAGCCCAATCAGGAGGCTGTTACAACAGTTCAGGTGAGAAGTAATGAGGATTTAGACCAGCATGAAGATAATGAGAGCAGAAAAGACATGATGGGTTCAAAAGTAACAAGGCAAATAGAATCAGCAAGACTGGGCACTTGACAACTGTGGAGAAAGAAGGCAGAAGACTCAAAATTTTTAAACTCAGAGATAGAGAACATGAAAAGAAATGCTGCAGGATCAGAATGCAGACCTGGGTCTGGATAAAGGAGGAAGGATGGGAGCCAGTGATGTCTGTTTTAGGCATGCTGAATCCAAAACATTTCCGGGATATTCAATAGGAACCACAGAATATGCACTTTAGCAACATAAACATGGAATTAAATGCCTGGGAAAGAGGTCAGGGCTCGAAATAGGTATCCGAGAATTATTTGCATGGAGGTGAAAACCACCACTGAAAGTACAGTAGAAGATGGAGGGGGTGGGGGGGAGAGGCTGAGGAAAGAATCGTGCAGAGTAACTATTTTTAGAGTATGGAGAAGATGAGATGCCAGGCAATTAGAAAGAGAGGAGGAGACCCAGGAAGTCAGTGAAGGGGAGAGCACCCAGAAAGGAGAGAGAGTTGATGTAAGTGCCCAAAAGAAGTGAAGGAGGCAAGAAAAGGACTCTCCAGAGTCCAGAACCATCTGCAACACAGGCAGCAGAGCACAAGGTTCCAAGTAGTCCCAGACTCCTAAACACGTGATCCCGGGAAGCCTGGGGAGGGTCATCTAAGCCTCTCTGGTCTCTCCATTAGGGCCCTAGATCGGCTCAGTCCACAGGCTAAAGTAGAGGCACCAGGCAATGAAAGATCCAGCCTGTGGAGCTAATACAATGGCTCTCCTAGCGAAGGGCTTCTTGTTGGAGTCTGAGATAGAAGTGACATGGAGTTGCCCTTCCTTGCTCAGCGTGAGGGTCCACTCCAGTGAGTCTGCAAGGGCAAGTTGGCAGCTGCTCCCTTAAGGAAGAGAACAAAGAGGCCAGAGCCACAAAAGGCCTGGGTCATCTAGGACTGAGTTGACCTCAAAGTGGTAAAGAAACCCAGCAACTGGGAGGAAGGTGACCTCTGGTTTTGTTGCCCCCAGTTCCTACTTCCCCCCTCCCTTTCCCCACTTCTCAATCCCACTAACACAAGCTATAAATACTTGAATTGTAAGTCATTCCAGCCAAACCATGGGCTTGCTATTTCTATAAACAAGCATGTCACAGACCTGTCCATGGCAGAGCACTCTCCGCCTTCCCCTCCCTTCCTGCAGGTTAAGAATAACTATGCTTGTCTCTTACCCACGCACTACACTCTAATCTCACAGAGCAGATTCGCCACCAGATTCTGACAATTGCCGCTTATAAAAAAGCCACAGAGAAAGCCCAAGGCCAGCAGGCTTTGTGCATGGACTTCGCCAGCTGGGCAGGGACCCAGTGCCTGGCCTGGGGAGGGGGAGGGGAGAGGTGGGTACCGTGCCCAAGCTCAATCACTCCTGCTCCTTCAGAGTCCAAAGTGCCATCTGGTCGGAGGCAGGAAGGGACACGATGGCCACGACAAGACTGCAGGACAGATCCTGCCTCTCCATGCTGCTCCTGGCCTCCATCCTGTCTGGCTGATTTATAATTCTACCCTCTATGCCATGAAGACTTCCAGAGACAAGTAACTTCCAAAATGACCGAAAAACTGGGCTCCCAAGCTTAGAGTTCAGCATAATCTGGAGCTGAGCCAAATTCTCCAGGTTGGGATTAAAATAGCCTCAGCTTCTAGGAAGGTAAATCTGCCCCAGCTTGGGAGGAGGTGACCTTAGAGATCCTCTGGCCATAAACCCCTGAAGACTAGAGAACAAAGGTTCTCAGTCCTGGCCTACCAACAGAATTACTCAGAGGGTTTAACAAGTCTTTCTCAGTTATCAGTCCTTACCCTATGATTCTCACTCAACAGACATGGAGCCGGGGGTTCGGAGTCTGCATATTAAAGCTCTCCAGGGGGCTCTAATGATTAATCAGGTAGTGAACTATAAATTAAAGCATTTTGCCTTTTTATTTCCAAATGTCAGCCCCTCCTGGGACTAAGGAGAAAACAGTGCTCCAAATGCTCTCCTAAGAATATCCAGACCCATGGGGTGTGAAAGGTCTGTGCAAAAAGAGAATCTACAGCTGTAACAACTGCCATTCACTGAATGTGTACTCGGCCAAGAACTGTGCTAGGCAATTTGTAAGATTGTTTCATTTAATACCCTTGACAACTTTTTTTATTTTTTTATTTTTTAAAGTAAGCTCTATGCCCAACGCGTGGCTTGAACTCCTCACCTCAAGATCAAGAGTTGCATGCTCCACTGACGGAGCCAGCCAGGCGCCCCTTACCCTTGACAGCTTCATGAAGGACAGGCATTATCTCCATTTTTCAGATGAAGGAATCAGGTTAAGTAGTGAGTGGAAGACCCAGTATTTAAACCTATGTCTGCCTGCCTGGTTCCAGAAACTCTCGTGACCTGAGGAGGGAGTTTGAGTTCTCCCAAACCATCAGAATGGTGCAGTTTGTGGAAAAGCACCTGGGGAAGTCCCCAGGCCATCATAGCAGCATCAGGGATAGGTCTAGGAACCAAGGTAGAAGGCAGAGGGCACAGGACGAAGTAGAGGGGAATAGGGTCCTCTCTTGCTAGTTTTAACATACTTTTTAAAATTAGCAAGTCTTATCAGTATCTGAAATGGGTCTAAAAAATGGGTTCTGACCTCTCCTCACTGAATGGTTGCAGAGAAAAATAAACAGAGGATCTTCTAATGCCAGAGTAGCACCTCACCCCAGGGCCTGCTCATGTCCAGCCAGCTCTAGAACCTATAGTCAACATGGACAGCTGACACCCATTTCCAAGGCAAATGACATCATAGTGTCCAAAGCAGCAGCATCTGATTTCGTGTGCTGATGGAGGAAGAGGTGAGGGCAGCATCAGACCTGAGTTCTGGAAATCAGAGATCCCAAGCTAAGGGACTCTGTTATGGTATCACCATCAGCTTGCACCCAAGTCCAAAGAGCAGTGTTAACAACACAGTGCCTGGTACAGAGCAGCACTTCCACTCTCTCTTTCTCTTCCAGTTATCAGGAAGACCAGGATAGGAGGTACCTCAACTTAAGCTACCAGAATAAGAGGGAAAAAAAATTTTTTTTTCCTATCTAGTGTCAGTCCTTCCTATAGCAAGACCAGAACCACAAATAACACTTCATTAGCAAAAGTCTGATCATGAAGAAAGGTCTAAGTCCTCCTCATTCACCAGCTCTACATGCCTGAGTTTTCTTAATCTGTTGCTTCCAAACTTTGTAACCAGGGAGAATACTAAGTGTTCCTTATCTGAACTAAGTGTGCAATGTGGATGTGTGATCTGGGACAAAAAGGACAGTGGGGGAGGATCTTGGTACCCCTGTAATCATGCCAGCTTGGGCCATGAGACTCCCCTCTACAAAATGCTCACTTCTTTTCCATTCTGAATCCCAGCACCCTGAACTAGGCCTTCAGCACCGCATTCCTGTATATAGCAATGACTTTCTAATCAATTTCCTTCCTATGGACCCTGTCCTCTTCTCCCTTGACCTGTCAGAACAATCTTGCCATAGCACAGCTTTGATCACATTCCTCCCTGCTCAAAAACTTTCAATGGCTCCTCACTGCCGACAAAATAAATTATGAATGTCTTAGTCTGGCAACTGCAGCTCTCTGTCAAGTGATCATACCTTTCTTCTAATTCTATTTCCTACTACTCACCTATATGAATCATGTGCATTTGTCAATCTGGATTATTCATGATTCTGGAAAGGTGCTTTGGGGCTTTAGTTTATAATCTTCTTCTACCAAGAAGCCCTTCCCTTCCACCACCCCCTCCTGAAATCCTTCCCTTCCTCTCAAGGAGCAGCTCAAATATCATATCCCCTGTGATTCTTTGCATGATCACCGTGGCCAGGAATGATTCATTCCTTGTTTGGTACTCTTACAACGGTAATATGTGCCTCATTCACATGGCCTGTGCTACTTAGCACCTCGTACGGAAGTTCTTTATGGATCTGTTACTTCTCTCCTACTAGTCTCCTGAAAGGCAGAGGCCATACCTACACTCTATGCTTACAACACAGAGCACAGTGTTTAATAAATATTTGAGTCCATGTTTTAGTATTTTAAAAATATTTGTGAATACTCTGGTTCATCTTACCCAGTAAGTTCTTTAACCTCCTAGAGAATTCTCCATCTATCACAGCCAGCCCTAGAAGTTGGAGCAGGAAGCAGGATTTTTATGCCTTTCCAGAAAGAATGGGGAGGGCCTGTATGGAATAACCCATGTGCTTTAAATGATTACAGACAAAACCATTTCATCCTTGACTTTAGTAAATATATGTATGGCATATGTTTATGCCATACATATATTTACTTCACAAGTCTGACAAAATCATAATTAAAGACTAAGTCTAAAGAGATCAGAAGTAATATTTATTTATTTATTTAAAGTAGGCTCCACGCCCAGCATGGAGCCCACTGCAGGATTTGAACTCATGACCCTGAGATCAAGACCTGAGCTTCAATCAAGAGTCAGAGGCTTTTTTTTTTTTAAATATTTTATTTATTTATCAGAGGGAGAGAGGGGGAGAGAGTGAGCACAGGCAGACAGAATAGCAGGCAGAGGCAGAGGGAGAAGCAGGCTCCCTGCTGAGCAAGGAGCCCGATGTGGGACTCAATCCCAGGATGCTGGGATCATGACCTGAGCCGAAGGCAGCTGCTTAACCAACTGAGCCACCCAGGCGTCCCAAGAGTCAGAGGCTTAATTGACTCAGCCCCCCAGGCACTCCTCAGAGGTAACTTTTTAAATAAAAATGACAGTACTGTTATTTAAAAAGAACATTACCTCTCCTTTATAATCAGAAATGGATACAGCTATAAGTAGTTATTCTGGATGTTGAAACTATGAATAACATGTTTTCTTTACGTTTCTCTGTATTATTTGTGTAAAAAATCTTTTCAGAAAGCATATGTACTGGGGTGCCTGGGTGGCTCAGTGGGTTAAAGCCTCTGCCTTAGGCTCAGGTCATGATCTCAGGGTCCTGGGATCAAGCCCTGCAAGAGACTCTGCTCAGCAGGGAGCCTGCTTCCTCCTCTCTCCCTTCCTGCCTCTCTCCCTACTTGTGATCTCTGTCTGTCAAATAAATAAATAAATAATCTTTAAAAAATAAAGAAAGAAAGAAAGCATATATACTTCAGAAAGTATTAAAAAAATATATTGTTTACCAAAGCTAACCAAGAAAATATTTCCAAAGATACAAAAAATGAATTATCTCCAAAAAAATGAATCACCTCAAATTCAACAAGTTAATGATGAATTTGTGAGAAAACATTTTTATGTCCTATCATTGCAAAAAAAAAACCCAAGTTATAATTTCATATATATTTTTCAACATTTGTGCATAACTTTGTGCTTGCGTATATAGATTTTTAAAGTTAAGCATTTTAGATTTAAATATGAAATACACAGGTTTAAATTGGATACCTTTATCTTTATTGTTTTCTACTTACAAAAATAATACAGACTTATTGTAAAAAAATTCCAACGTTACAGAAATATAGAAATGTAGACAGTGAATGTCCGCCATAATCTACTAGCCCTCCCTGAGGTAACCAATATTAACAACAGTTTGGTATTTATAGCCTCACTTTTTTTTCTATGCATATACTGACATACAGCTTTTAACAAAAATATAATCATTAACATAAAAAGTTATATAGTTTCTTTTTGTCACTTAATATATCTTGTATACCCTTTCACATCAGTAAATATAGATTGACCTCATTCTTTTGAGCAAGTGCAAGGTGTTTCATTTCATGGATTTATCCCAATTCCCTATTGATGGCTACCCAGACTACTCCAAAGATTTCACTATTGCGAATAACACCAAAAAAAAATAATAATAATAAAATTCAGTCATATACACTTTTGTGTGGTGTGAATGTTTGCATAGAATAGATCCCCGAATTATAACTGCTAGATCAAAAGATGTGAATATATTAATGCTGCTTCTAATTGATATCACCAAATTGGGCAAATTAGAAAACTTAAAACAATAGGTTATAAATTTAACACGTTTTCACTGTCTTTAAAGTCTTAGTCTGAAAAGGAGCTCTAGGACTAATTCATTTCCCAAATTATTTTTCAATACAAATGAACTGGCTCCCAAAGAAGAAAAATTATCTCTAGAGAAGCTAGAGATTTTTAATCGCAGTTAAAAAGCATGTGCGTCCCTCCAGTGGTTTCTAAATAGAGTAAACTAGGACTCCTACCTCCCGTCCTGGTTCATGGGTTTGACTTTTCAAAAGTTCCCAAAAATCATACCCAAGGCCCTGAAATAATAAACTATACAGTAGTTGGTATTAAGAAAAAATGCTTGCTAAGCCTTTCTCTTGGTCAGTATTGTTGATACAAGTTACAATATTGGCAAGAAAAACGTACTGAAGATAACTGAAAGCTGCATGTGGAGGATGATTAAATGTTGGAACAGAAGAGGCTGAACCTGCAAAAAGGGACTCCTCGCAAACGTAAATCTGAACGAATAAAATCTTGCCAGCAAATGAGAAAAAAATTCCTGAATATTCTAGAAAGCTATGAACCCTCATAACATTAGCAACCCCTTAACAGCGATAAACTTATTTAGACCTTACAGTGTGCTTTCACATTCATTAGCTCTCCTTTAATCCTCACAATAGCCCAAGGAGGAAGCCCTCCCTCAGTGTTCTCACTTTACAAAGGAGAAAGAAGCCAGCACGCGCGCGCGCGCGCGTGCGCGCGTGCTCTCTCTCTCTCTCTCTCTCTCACACACACACACACACAGACACCTGACTACTCAATGTACAGCCCAAGGAAATGCAGCAGGGGCTTCACTCAGGAGCCTGGGTGAACTGCAGAGTTCCAGGATAGACCCAAATCTGAAACTGCTTTTTTAACCAGACCACTCATGGCCTCTTGCCCCTGCCCACTAACCTGCCTGCACATTCATTCTTAGAAACCCTATTCACTAGCCAGTTCTGGGTTTGCTATGAGGGCCAGTCGTGAAGACAGTTGCTGGCGGGGTAGGGTGGGGGTGGGGGTGGGGGGGAAGCCTCATTAGAGAGATCAAAGCAGCCTGGGGAAGGAAGGACACCGTAAGGAGAAAGGACATGTTTAGTCTGCACCAGGTTACTATGCCATATGAAAACAATCATGGATGTGTGCCTTTTCCCAAACAGAAGTTGAGCATCAGGATAACTCAAGGAGAGCAGCTACAGGCTGCCTACCCCATGTTTGGTTCTGACAAGCAGCTGCTTGCTTTTCTCCAACGCAGCAGTCCAGAAGTGGCAAGGGTCAGAGTCTCTGAGCACGCTCTGAGCTCCTCCCCCACGATCAATCACAAACTGCCTGTGGGCTGCCCTCCACCACCCAATCCACCTGGCCTGGGGCTTCCTCTCCTCAGATGACCTAGGGCAGCTGCAGGAAAGCATGTATTAAGATCCCATGCTTTTGCACCCATAATGTTACCATCATTGCCTATTTGACAAAAGAAATGAAAATAATACAAATCTGAGGTCAGGGGAGGCAAGATCCTTGCTCAAGGAACTTAGCAACCTTGGAGCCTGCCCAACCAAAGAGTCAGGTGGGCATATGACCTCATTTTTGCTCTTTTTCATGGTCACTTGAACTCCAGCTTCATCATCGAGATCAGCTCTGGCATGGGGCATTTTAGATGCATTTTTTCCACAGAAAATAGGCATTTTAACTCAGCAATTCTCCACTGTTTCAAAGACAAGGTCAGTTGTGAGTAGGGAGAGGCAAAGAAATAAAAAGGCAGAAGTAGCAAGCCATCAGGAGTGTGAGCTACACATTCTGGTTCAAGGCCCTTGAGTCCCCCCACACCAAAACAAACAAAGCATCTGCTGGTCTCCACTTTACTCCACCACCTCACTCCAACCCCAGAGAGAAGCAGCAACTACTTGCAGCTTATGGTCATCTGACATGAAAGAACTGTGCCCGGTCAACTTGACATTCATGGACCCACAGAACCACTGTGTGTAACAGTACAACTGCTCCTAATGGTACCACAGGGCAAGAAGTGGAAATCTGGAGTTGGGGGTGGGAAGAAATGCAAGGATGTAATGGGAAAGGAGGGTTACCAAATGATGGCTCTAAAATAATCTGAGAGGGGTATCAGGGTGGCTCAGTCGGTTAAGCAGCTGCCTTCCACTCAGGTCATGATCCCAGGGCCCTGGGATCAAGGGGTTCCCTGCTCAATGGAGAGCCTGCTTCTCCCTCTCCCTCTGCCTGCCACTCTGCCTACTCTGCCTAATTGTGCTCGCTATCTCTGTCAAATAAATACATAAAATCTTTTTAAAAAATAAATTATTTTGGGGCGCCTGGGTGGCTCAGTGGGTTAAGCCACTGCCTTCGGCTCAGGTCATGATCTCAGGGTCCTGGGATCGAGTCCCGCATTGGGCTCTCTGCTCCGCGGGGAGCCTGCTTCCTCCTCTCTCTCTCTGCCTGCCTTTCTGCCTACTTGTGATCTCTCTCTGTCAAATAAATAAATAAATAATCTTAAAAAAAATAAATTATTTTTAAAAAATAAACATGGGGACCATGTTTTAATTACATGCAATATGATGTTATTGTATTTCATAATTTTTTTAAAGTCAGTTTTGTTTTTTAAGGGCCACCACCTTTAGCAAGGTTAGCTGGGCATATGGGGAAATGACCAGGGGCACCACTAAAGGAATATAGATCTCAAAGCCTGAGAAATATGATGGGAAGTTAGAAACTCTATTGTGCTCAGCATGAATGAGAGGCAATGTTCAAATCCAGAAGAACCTAAGAAACTCCCTTCTCAGAATTCCTCCAAAAGAGAATCTACCATACTGGGAAAAAAAAAAAAAAAAAAAAAAAGAAAGAAAGAAAGAAGGAAAGAAAGAAAGAAAAAATCAGTCATGTGGTTTCACTAAGTGCTCCAAGATCTTTGAGTAAATTTAAATCTCAGCTATGAAAGAAGGGGCAAGGAGGGGAAAAAGTCTTTAGCTTCATTCCAGTTTTAGGAAGAGATAAAGTATATAAACTTAGAATCTAATCTAAAAAAAAAAAAAAAGAGTGTTTTATAGATTACAGAAGCAACAAAAAGCATTATAAACATTCTCTGGGATAAAATGAGAGCGGGTAGAATTTACTCCCAAGAAATCTAAGAAGAGATACCCATCCTGTGATGTGAACTCACTCTTCTGTAAGTGCCCTTCAAAACCAGAGGAAAATGCTGTAGCCAATTAAGAAGCACCGCAGACTTGGTGATTAAACTGTTGGGAGAGAGGAAACCAAGGTGTGGAAAATGGAAACACTCAAAAATACCAACCCTAAAGATCTACACTGCCCCATCTGTCTGTCGTACTCACTTAATTTCGTGCCCCCCCCTTAGCCTTTCTTTTCATTTTAAGAGGTAACAGAAGTTAAGGTAAAACCCACAGTGTGGATCTGATTCATCAAACACCCAAGCAGGTGGGCAAGCTCTCATTGCTCAACTCTGCTGAGAGGTACTGTAAAGGGAAACTACGAGAAAACCCGTTAGACAATGGGCCCAGAGGAGAGACTTAGCTTGTAGAGATGGGAATGTGATGTATAATATAACAAATCCTACTGCAAACACTGTAGCTGTTTTTCTAACCAACATTGCAGTCTGCCCATGAAGTAAAACCAACAGATACTTGGAGAACAACAGTGCAACAGACCCCGTTCCCAGAGAAGCTTAGTTTGAATAAACAGAGTCCCAAATTTCAAGCTCTGGACTGTTTCCCAAACAAAGGGGCAGTGATAAGAGTCCACAAGCCCAACTTTAGATTCAGGAGGTTGACGGAGAGGTTACAGAAGTCAGACTGAAGGCTTACTTCTACCAATGTTTTTTTATTAGTCAAGAGATGAAAAACACGCAAGTGACAAATGGAAGAGGGAAGAGTGAAGGCAGAGAAATACAAATAGCCCCAAAGACATTCAAAATATGGGCAAGAAATAAGATAGTGACTCAAACTGACCCAACAGGGGAAACTTGCCTCAAATTACAAGCAGAGGGAGGGGAAAGAAACTTGGAAAGCAGCAGTGTTGTTAGACTTTGAAATAAGTGAGACCAAGCAGATGAGGGATAGCTCTGCAAGACGACTTAAAGCCTGAAGAGGCTGGACTATTTTAGACAGCAAAGGAGGAGCTGGGCTGGGGAGAGAGGAATCCTCTCTCTCCAGTGAGAATCACTTTGAAAGCTGAGGGCAGCTGCAGGCACCGGAAGGAGAAATGAAGCAGAGATCAAAGGAACAAAACCAGGAGAACACCTCACACTTTTCGTTGGACACCACCTGTTCTGAGAAGCTCAAGGCACTTTACGAGCCTTACTTGAGGAATAAGTCAGAGATAGAAAACTCAATAAAGGGGTGCCTGGGTGACTCAGTTGTTAAGCGTCTGCCTTCGGCTCAGTCATGATCCCAGGGTCCTGGGATCAAGCCCCACATCGGACTCCCTACCCTGTGGAACGCCTTCTTCTCCCTTTCCTAATTCCCCTGCTTATGTTCCTGCTCTCCTTATCTCTCCCTCTCTCTGTCAAATAAATAAATAAAATCTTTAAAATTAAAAAAAACTCAATAACAAGTTGCTCAAGGTCATTCACAAAGGCTGGTAAGGGGCATGTCTTTGGCCCACAGGGGCCCCATACCCTTCGCCATCTACTTCTAGGTGGGGAGACCAGAGAGGGTGTATTTTTTTTTAAAGACTTTATTTATTTATTTGACAGAGAGAGAGATCATAAGTAGGCAGAGAGGCAGGCAGAGAGAGGGGGGGGGAAGCAGGCTCCCCACTGAGCAAAGAGCCCAATGTGGGGCTCAATCCCAGGACCCCAAGATCATGACCTAAGCCAAAGGCAGAGGCTTAACCCACCAAGCCACCCAGGCAACCTGAGAGAGTGTATTAAACACTAAAAACCCTTGGTTCCTATGAATGCCAAGGGAAGTGGGTAGTGGAATGGTGACATAAAAAACTGGCCAGGACTCAAGAGACATTATCATAAAGTTTCCTATTCCTGCCCACAGAGGAAATTCCTGCTGATCTGTCTTAGTAAGGCAATTATCAGTTCCTCATATCTGACCCTGCAAAAGGGCAGTTCTCTCAGACCTATCTCTGACATAACACTTTACACAGCAATTGGTCTAAGAGACAGTGGAGATAAGAACTGCCCAAGGAGAACAGTATATTCACTGGGCTAGCTTTCTATACTCTCAAGAAGTCTCAGTGAGGGGGCACCTGGGTGGCTTAGTCGGCTAAGTGTTTGACTCTTGACTTTGGCTCCGGTCATGATCTCAGGGTCATGGGACTGAACCCCACATCCGGCTGTGCTCAGTGAAGTGTCTGCTTGAGAATCTCTGTCTCCTCTCCCTCTGCTCCTCCCCACATTCATGCTCTCTCTCCCTCTCTCTAATAAATAAATAAAACTCTAAATAAAGTAAAATAATTTTTTTTAACTTTTAAGTCAGAGTTGTAAATGAAGTATGAACCAGCATTACCATTCTACAGAATCTAATTTTAATTTTATATTTACCACCACCAGTAAGGTGTTTTGGGTTTTTTTAAAGATTTTATTTATTTATTTGACAGCAGAGATCACAAGTAGGCAGAGAGGCAGGCAGAGAGAGAGAGGAGAAAGCAGGCTCCCTGCTGAGCAGAGAGCCCGATGTAAGGCTCGATCGCAGGACCCTGGAATCATGACCTGAGCTGAAGGCAGAGGCTTTAACCCACTGAGCTACCCAGGTGCCCCAGCAAAATAATTTTTGAAAAAACGAATAAGAAGAAGAAGCCTCGATGAGTGCTAGGGTATGAAGCCAACAGATTTCAGGTCCTAGCACTTAAGCCACAGGTTTGTAATCCAGCAGCAGGCTTCTGGTGGAACTTAAATTATACACTGCTCTGTGGGGAGCCTGCTTCGCCCTCTTCCTCTCCCTCTCTTTCTCTCTCTGTCCAATAAATAAAAAATAAAATCCTTAAGAAACAACTACCAAACCCTACCCCAAGAGGAAACCTGGGTGGCTCGGTCGGTTAAGCGTCTGCCTTCGCCTCAGGCCATGAGCCCCAGGTCCTAAGATCGAATCGCTGAGCAAGGAGCCTGCTTCTCCCACTGCCTGCCATGGCCCCTGCTTGTGTGTGTGCTCTCTCTCTCTCTCTCTCACAAATAAATAAACTCTTAAAAAACATATTAAAAAACAATTTTAAAAAGCTCTACCTCCAGAGCCTCTGATTCCAGATTGCTAGGATGGGGCCCAGGAATGTGTATTTTTTAAAACACTGCAAAAGTGTTCTGTCTCCTGCTGTCCTGACTCCTCCCCCAAGTCAAGAGACATCCAGCTCAAGCCAATGATGGCTATATAAATGCCCTGGAAATGAATATGCTTTCCCAATACCAAACAGACAGATTAAAGGGTCTCAGTATTAACACCTGGACTCAAACACTGAGCAAAAGCTAAAATTAGATTATTGCCAGTTTTTTTCTCTTCCATGAAAATCCCCTACAAAAACTCTTCTTAGAGCCGCATATTAAAAGGCTCAAAGCACCACCATACAACCAGACATGAGAAAATTTGGGGAAAAAATGAGAGAGAATGCGTTAAACTCGTACCCATAAAAACTGAGAACTAGAAGAAAGCTACAAGTCATCTCACCCATTGTTTCCGGAGAAATAATAATACATAACCCAGAGTGGACAAACGGCTATTAGGGAGGAGGAGGTTTTCAAAACCTCTTCATTTACTTTTTTCAAAATCTAACAACTCTCTAGCACAGGCAATCCTTTTGTATCCCTAACTTAAATCGTGCCTGCTCGGCTTCATTCCATTTCTGTCCTTTGTTAAAAGAGAAAAATGACCCAGCTCCCTCCACATAAAAATCTGCCAGAAATTTTAAGAAAAGAGGGGGAGGGCTAGCTACCCAGAGCACACACATTTCTGAGGCTGAAAGCACAGCCTCTGCTGAAAGGCAAAACTGACAACTGTAGAGAATTTGAAGCTGAAGCATGTTTACAACTGATAACTTTGAGTTACATTTCATCAACGCTCAGCAGATTTGGCAATAAAACGTCAAATTACTCTTTTCTTTTTTTTTTTTTTTTAAAGATTTTATTTATTTATTTGACAGAGAGAAATCACAAGTAGATGGAGAGGCAGGCTGAAAGAGAGAGAGGAAGAAGCAGGCTCCCTGCCCAGCAGAGAGCCCGATGTGGGACTCCATCCCAGGACCCTGGGATCACGACCCGAGCCGAAGGCAGCGGCTTAACCCACTGAGCCACCCAGGCGCCCCCTAAATTACTCTTTTCTAATTCTATCTCACTGCAGAGACTTCCCTCCCTTAGAGAAAGCTTAATACAAATCCCAGCTCTCAATTACCCATTTCTCAATCAAGACTCTCAATGCCATTTCTACTTGGCTCTCATTCCAGCTTTTAACCATATTTCAACCATATTTTAACTAAGTCTCTCCTGAGTTAAAAAGTCTTTAATTAGCACTCTTTTCTGAATATATGCACCCCCTCTTCTCACTTGTGCCCTTCATCCCTAACGTGGCTGGCTACATCTCTACTTCTTTTTCAACATTTTCATATTCCTAATTCCAATTTTTCTTTAAAGACATCACAAAACTCCTCCTGATCATCTCCCTTTCTTCTGGAATTCCAAGTTTATTCCCACTATATCTGACACCATTAAAGTGTTTTCATTCACTTATGCACTTAAGATTTACTGCTCACCTTACACTATACTAAACAATGTGATGTAAAAGAAATAAATAACATGACTCTTGGCCTTAAGAAATGAAGGCATACATAAAAGAGCAATTAGAGATTGGTTCCAAGGTAGTGGGGCTACTCAGAGAAGTCCCTGTGGCTGCAGTAAATATAGAATTGGATGTAAAAGTAAGGGGAGAGGACGCCTGGGTGGTTCAGTTGGTTAAGTGGCTGTCTTCAGCTCAGGTCATGATCCCAGGGTCCTGGGATCGAGTCCTACATTGCGCTCCTTGCTCAATGGGGAGCCTGCTTCTCTCTCTGCGTCTGCCTGCCTCTCTGCCTACTTGTGATCTCTCTGACAAAAAATAAATAAAATATTGTTTTGTTTTTTTTTTTTAAGTAAGGGGAGAATTTGATGAAAAGGCTGCTTTAGACAGGAGGAATAGTATGACTCCAAGCAGCAAGCCATCTGAGGTAAAAGCTGCACAAAGGCCCTCTGTCACTTCCTTCTTTGCCCGCCCCCAACCTCAAAGGCAGATGTCTTTTGGTCGTCAAATTTTACTTCAGCATTAGTTATCCATGAATCACAAGCTTTCTGATTGTTATCATGATGACCCACAGCCACCACATAGTAGAGCAGCTCACAAAGCTTTATCATCAGGTCCTATGTGGATTACTACAGGATAGGCTTTTAGAATCATCTTAAGTCAAGAGTTCAGTGAGTGTGGGGGGTCAGGCATCTGTAGGGTCCTGGGCACACAAAACCAGCAACTACTTTTGGGTGCTAAAGATAGACACCAGCACTCTTGCTCTGTCAGACTACTCAAGGGTCATTCAACTTCAGCTAAGTATTTCCTTCATTCTCAGCTCTAGAACAAAGCCATTTAAAGCAGTCTGAAACACTGATTTTCTATTTGAAAACAGGGATGTTTAATGGTGATGCCAGAGGGATACTCTTTTTCACTGTTTTCCTAGAGAACTTCTCCTCTTCTCTTGTCTCAGGACTCATAGTTCAAGCATCCCCACCTCTGTGAAGTCTTCTCTAATTCCCCTAAACTGACTTAGGTTCCCTCCCATGTGTTGCCCTTAAGACCTTTATGCTTACTTCTAGGACAGCAATTAAACATACCAAGTTGTAATTATTTGTTTCTATATCTGACTAGCCACAAGCTCTTTGATGGCAAGGATGTTTTATTCGTCACTGATTCCATACATAACAGGCACAGAATAAATATTTGTTGAGTCCTTTAATGATGAATGATATGGGAAGTTTTAAAGAATGGCAACTGTACCTTCTGAATTCCATTCCAAAATTATAGTAAGTATTAACACTGAAGAATAAACTCCCATTACACATTTCTACTACCTACAGCATTCTTGGTCAGAAAAAGAGGCCAAAACATATGAGAAGATTGCTTCAATAGTGGTAGTCACTGTCAAGTTACCAGCCAAGAATAACAGAGCTTGCAGTACTAAGAATGATCCAACACAGTAAATGAGCGAAGACAGTCAAATCTAAGTTAGTTTCTAAGTTCCAGGATCATTCTCCTACTTCTGGAGAATATGAACAGTGAATTCCTATTAGAGTTCTTAGAAAGGTCACCAACTCCACTGCCATGAAACCTTGTGGCTAATTTCAATTCAATATGACCTCTGCTGGAATATACAGGAAGGCTGTTCTCCTTCTGACCACATTGAAGTAAGGTTCTGTTAAAGGACAGAGATATGAACTAAGCCTTCCCGGAATCCTTCCATGTTGTACATGAGCACTCTAAATTATTCCTCATTGGCCCTACTCATCCTCTGAAGAGATACAGGCAAGGCAATAAAATGCTGCTGTTTCCAATGCTTCTCCCTGTAGCAATCCTGTACTGCACAAGGCTACTGTGCATATTGGCTGCTAATATTACACAAAAGTCTACCTATTCTATGAGAACAAAGCCCTAGGTTCCTTAAGGGATTAAATAAATTTGGTCTACTTTTCTAATCCCAAAGTTGTGGGGGCTCAACGAAGTTGAAGAAAACATAAGGACCTACACCTGGACAAGTGAGGGGATGGAAAAGGACTGGCCTCTAAGCAACTTCTGGAGTGTTGGGTTGGGGGTGTGTGTGTAACAGTGCTAGGCACAGAATGAGTAAGACAGGCAATGTTCAAGGACAAACCAGGAGAACTGTTTTGCTGGCAGATACCTGGCTCCTTGCATGTTATCATTCCTTGGCTGACCAGAGGCTCCAGTTAAGTTAATTTAGGCTTCTTGAAGAGACAAATTTGTTTTGACCCCAGGCAAAAGCACTTAGCAAGCCAACTCCTCAAACTAGGTGTTCTTTCTGCTACTTCTGTCTTGCATAACCTCAGCCATGACACTAACACCTGCAGCTACCTTAGTCACAATTTAGCCCTTCACAGGGTATATGGTCCCACTACTTTATCCAAAATGGGCTGAGTCATCACTTATAAACTGGCTTCCCCAAGCACAGTTTTAGTTTGTAGCAAAGCTACAAGTGAACCCGGGTTGCTTTTCTCTTATTCCTTTTCATGGAGAAATCTCAGCATGCCCACTCCTGCTGCTCTTTTTCCTTTAACCTAAAATGAAATCTTTGCTTCCTTGAGGAGCAGAGATGGGCACATTTGATCCTTTAGAGCCGACAGGAGCTCTTGGTTCTTCTCTCTCCCAAGAAAAGAGGAAGGTGAAAGAGGAACATGGAAGAGAAGATGGGAGGACTGGAAAGGGGTGCCTCCCAATATTAGGACTCACCTTGGAGCTGAGATCCTCCCGCCGGTTTCCTGCCTTACTCCTGCGTAATTTGATGGATGGGGATCGCAGCAGGTTCTTGATTCGGCTGGTAATGGTTGACCCTTCCACAGCCATCATGATGAGGAGCACCCGGGGACAGATCCTGGCCCAGTCTTGGGACTTGTCTCAAAAGCGGCACTGCCTTCCCACTCCACAGGTCCTTCCAGTATGCCCTCCCACTGACCTGAGATGGCAGAGGCCACCTTACCTTCTGCCTAGCCGTGTCTGCAGCTCTTATCTCTAGGCATTACCCTCTCTCTGCTCCTCACACCTGCCTTCAAGCCCTGCGTGGTTTCTTACGTCTGAAGGACAAACCCATGAAAAAGAGGGGGGGAAAGGCCTGAGCTGCAAAGAAATACCAGGCCCACGCCTGTCAGAGGCATTCAGCTAGAGGGATGGGATTGGCCCTAGTAGGGCTTGTGGTTGTTCTGCTCCCCGTTAATTCCCAACTGTTTCCATGGCAACTGCAGTGTCTAAAGAAGGAGGCCGCCGAGGCCACCGAAGAGTCCGCCCAGGGCTTGGACACCTGAGCTGGCGGCCACAGGGACACTCGGCGCGGCGGGGTTCGCAGTGGCCCGGCAACCCGTTCTGCCACGGGAGCCTCCCTCCCCCACCCCCGACCCTCCGGAGCTCGCTCTCCGCAGGGGCCCTGGACCCTACTCTTTCACCTCCCTCAGCAGCCCCAGCAACTCGCCAGCGCCCCCGCTCGGGCTCAGCCTCACCAGCCCCAGGGCGCGGGGGGCACCCCGCTCACAGCGCCCTCAGGCATCGCGCTCGGCGATTTCGGCTCCGCAGCAGCAGCGGCAGCAGCAGCTATGGTGGCACGAGCGGCTCAAAACGCGAACTACCGCCTGGGCCAAGCTACAGGCTGGTGAGGCGGAGCCGAGGCGAGTGGGTGCGGTCTGTAACCAGGAGGGCGTTCTGAGAGTGGACCAGTAAGGCTTAAGAGGGCGGAGCCAATGAAAGGGCCTAAGAAGCAGAGATGGGACTCGAAAACTAAGGGTTTCGCACAGTGCAGTCGCGGGGAGCGCTCCTAAAGGAAGGTCACCAGAACATGGCTTCAGAATTGAGAGAACCAGCCTTTTATGGTATTATGAGGCCCGGTCCTCCAGAGAAGTGCTCTTCCCAGAGCTCCAGCAAGACGGTAACCACGCCCCCAGGGTGCAGCGGTTGGCATTTGAAAGGCCCGGGGGACCTTAGCCTTAACTGACTCCTAGCTCACGATTACAAGGTTGAGGTACAGCTACAAGGCTCTGCGCCCATCGACCCCAAGCGCTGGAATTTAAAGCGGTTAGAATCGTTTCTGCTCGCCGCCTCCCCCGGCGCTTTGACCTACGTGAAAGGACTCCCCTAACTCTTTAGATAATAAGTGTTTTGAACTGGGGGCAACCTGATTGGCCATGATCGAAAAGGGGCAGGAAATGATAGCCATGTACTGAGCTTTAGATATGTGAGGTAAGTGAATGCTCCTGAGATACATTTCTTTAGGCTCCAATATCCCACCGCACTCTCTCACCTAGCTGACAAGGACTTTGTTGATCCAGATTTTTACCCTGTTTTCTTTCAAAAATTTTCAAAAGTTTTCCCTAGTATCGTTACTTTGGCGAGGTCACCATCAAGCTTGCTTTCACTAGATTTAGTGGTATAGTCTGAACTTTCTAGCTCATTGTGGGGGAGAGGAATGCAGCGCTCGCACAGAAATACTCTTTACATATTACTTCTTTGGTGTCTCAGTTTGTTTTCTAGAAGCCCTCTGGCGTCATTATTACTTCAAGATGGCCTATGAAAAGGTTAACATAAGCCAAAAGACTTGGGCCCCAGACGGTGTACACTGCTATGTATCTTGTCTCACCCTATCCAAATCTTTCGAACCCCTGGGGGAGATGACGCCTTAGCAAAAGAGGTATGTACTTAGGTGTATTATAGCCATGTATTAAAAACAAGATCTGCAAAGCCCACAAGTTGAAACAAAAGTCATCTCCTAGACAACCAACTGGCAATAGCTAGGAGAGGCATGAGGCTTCCTTCTCTTCCACCACACACTGCAGACATAATGGAACATAAAATGGGATTTTCCATTTATTTCTCAAATCTGAGGAAGTAGGCAAGGGTCAGCCAGAGTATTCAATGGAAAGTTGGTTCCTTCAATTCCTTGCCACTATTTTATCTCTACTGTGGGCGGGGGACAGGGGGAGAAGGAAGCAAATGTAACACTAGTAAATGGTGCCACCTGCCGTCCTTGCTTGTGTGCTACATGGCCCAGCAACTGCCCACCTCTACCCTCGGTTGTCCCTAATTCTCTCCACATTTTTGCGTTCTCTAGTGGTTTTCTCACATCCCTTGTGGCCAGACGAATAGGTTTACAAAGTGTCATTGGTCATTTCCTGTCCTAAGTTAAGTTAGCCTGGTTTATCCCCTTAGAGAAAATGTTCCCCAAATTACTGTCATCTGAAGTTGTGGAGGCAAATCCAAGCTCCTTTCATTGTCTAAAATGATCTGGCTGAAAAACTGAGAACAGTGTAATGAGATATTCTAAGTCTAGAATCTGCGTACTTCCAGTCTAAGATCCCAACAAAAACCATGTATCTTTAATTCTTCACCATTTAATCCATTTATTGTCTAGGTTACTATGCAGCTTTTCAGTATGGGAATAGGCTGTCGGCTGTTCCCATGCTTCATGAATTATTTCCTCAGAAAACAGTAATCCTAGGTCGTGTGAATAAAAGCGCTATTCCCTTTTCTTCAAATTAATTGCCAACCCACCCTGCAAATGCAGTTGACCCTTATGTAAGTATTTCACCATCCATACACTATTTCACTTTTTATTCTGCCTGTGTATGTCCTAAACATACATGGTTGTCATATTCTAAAATGTAGATGTCTAGGAATAGATGCATACAATTTTGCACTATATTCATTAGACCAGATTTTTAAATTCACTCTAGGCTTAACATGCAAAAAGGTGCAATTCTAAGATCCTAGAAAACTAACAGGCTGGAGTAAACATTTGCTCATCAGTTCAAATATTTATTGAGCACCTTCACATGCAAGGCACTGTGGACAGCTGAGATCAATGCTTGCAGTTGGAAACAGGATGGATCTCAATGCTTCCAAGACTGCTTTCCTATTTAACATAATCTCTTCTAACAGCAGTTTGCAATGATGTAAGAAATTTAGTAGAGCTTAGATTTGTCTCAAAATACCCAACCCATTCCGTGGTTCAGCCTTCTCACCCTCCACATATGCCTCCATCACACCATTACTCAATGCTTATGTACCTCTGTAGAGCAGGTAAAGCATATTTAATATACTACAGACATGCCTCAGTTCAGAATTTATATCAAATTATTCCCCTTAGTTCTGAAAATGCATTTATTTTTGACTGAACCTTTTCTCCAAATGGTAGTGAGAGTCTATGTACCTCAGCTTTAATTTTCTTTGTATCCAGCCATTCGTGTTCATGTAAAATTTCATTAGAGATAATACAATAACATGAAGATTTGATGCCCTCACAAGCATTTTCTTTGAAATCAACAATTATGTGCAAGAAATGTACTGAGATTCTTGGTTATCCATCATTCTCCATGAAAGTACCTAAAAAGGTGCTGCCTATTCTACTCTGTGCATTGTTTTTTAATCTGGGTGGGAGGAACAAGGGTTATCACCATTTTTCAAACCCATCTTCAAAGTGCATTTACCTCTCTATTCACCTGATCCCATTCAATTATCTTAACCAATATAATTGAGAGAGAGAGAGAGAGAAACTACTACTAAACACTGTCCCAAATTATATATGGATTATCTGCTTTTCATTTGTGTTCAAAACATTTTCAAACTTGTTACAGAAGGGCCTGCCAGGTATTTCCTTCATAGTTCTAGGGGGAAGAACCCTGAATTTATTATACATTTACCCAAAGTAATTTGCATCAAGTTTATAATACATAGTACACAGATTTCATGTTATCTTCATCTTAATGTCTGAAGGACCCCTTTAACAAAACTTTTTGTAAATCCTGATACTAGTTAGTAAACATGTACTTTGCTTCAAGAACATTTATTGTCCTTAGCCCCTCAGACTGTTTGTCTCCTTATTCTCTAATGTAACTGGTATACCTTGCACACATTAATATTACGAGACTAGCCTTTCTTCACTCTAAACTTCTTGAGACAAACACTTGCCATCAATTTGTGTAAAATTTTGAAGTCTCCATGTAAAATATGCTACAATTAGCAAAGATCTCCCCCAAACGGCATGTCAGACACTTTGAAAACAGCAAGTAATTCCTATGATAAAACTACTTCAGTGGCACCTCTCTCATAGACTCAGGGCATTAAATTTCTCTGCTCCAACTCAGCACAAACCTCCCAACAAATCCTGCTTTAATTATTATAACTGATTTATTTCAAGTTTATACAGTCTGCCTTCCACTCACCAAACTTGTTCTTACGTTTCTAAAAAAATAAGTCATTTTTCAAAAGCAGAAAAGGAAAGATATATATTTAATATATAAAAGAAAAGGCTAAATCTGACATAATTATATTCTTAAAAACATTCCATTTATTTACAGATGTATAAAAAGGCGAATTATTGGTCTACTGAGATCATGCTTCTTATAGTGTTAGGGTGAGAGCTCACTATCCTCCCAATTCCTCAACTCCTCTCACTCTTTCATCTTTCATAATCTTTCATAATCATACATGTCATTTTCATAGATCAGTTTCTCCTGGGGTAAGGTTAAAGGGTAGGAGTTTTTGGAGATTTGAGATTTCTGTCAAGACTGCAGGACTATTGTAAAGACGGAGCCCTCCAAATTAGCCCTCACAACTTAGTAGTTCTAAGAGGTCTTGAAAACGCCATTATCTTGGGAGTTTGTAAAGACATCTGCAGCCTTCCTTAAACACGTGGAATCATCTCTTATTTCCATCTTTGTACATCTCTCATGTCAACTATCTTCCCATCAAGAACTGATACTACCTGTTTATCTATTTTCTTCTAAAAAAGGAAACAGTGTTCAGAAGCAGAATGGTCCTTCTTTTCCTGAGGATTATTCAACTCACTTGCCTTCTCCTTGGCTGACCCTCAAAAGCCCTAAGAGCCTTGGGACGTCAGGAGGAAATGTGAGGACGAGACAAGCAAGTTAATAATGGGAAACTGCGATACCTGGATTAAAGTACTAAGATCTCCAAGGACAATTATTAGCAGGGGAGACAGGTACTGGACTCCTTGGCTAAGGCATTGAATGAAATCTGCTGGGTAAAGAGGACTGGGAGGGATAATGAGAAGCTGAGGGGCACTCATTACCTACTTCAAGCTTCTTCAAGAACCTTTAAAGGAGGGAAGGTTGAATGCTGATGAGCAGGTCTAGAAAGGCAAGTAGCACAAAACCAACAATGAATTTGCTCTCACTGTAATTTGCGGAGGAAATTTTCCATGCTTTTTCAATCTGCTGATACCAGAGTTATGAGAAAGGGAACCAACCATGTTAGTACTAATTCACTGGCTAGAACCATTCCAAAGCTGGTCTCACAAACTATGTCTGAAGATATGCTGAGTGGGATTTGGCATAAAGAAGGCAAGGGGTGGGGGGATGCAGAAGAAACAGCATCACCTAGGCACAGCCCAGGCACTGGAAGCTCTTGTGTTAGTGTTTCACAACACAAGCAAATCCTGTCAATGAAGACAGAACAGGGGTTACATTCCAAAATATAATTATTTAAGAAAGGCAAAATGCAGCAGCTAAATCCCAATCTATACATTTTCAGAATAGTGATTCTTGCCCCCAGGAGTTTCCAAGAGACCCCTCAAGTGCACCATGATTATTTACAAACTAGATAGGAAACATCATTTCTATACTCAATACAAATCTCATCTTCTAGGTTGAAAACTTCAGCCTTTGAGAAATCTATGAAAACAACTATACAAAAATATAAATATCTTTATCTTTACAGGCTGTCAGTCCTTCATACCCTGACAGCTAATGAGTGAAAAAGCTCTACAGATCATTGAATCCATGGTAGCAGATAATAAAAAATATATCTCGTGATTCAAATACTGCCTCATTTCCCTGGTAAAGAGTGCCTACTGTGACTTTCCTTTTCTTTACATCCTGTGCAGGTAATAGTGAATGAAACCTTCAAGCACCAGGAGGCTGGTTTGATTTGGGAAACATCCAGCCCCACAATTTTTTGTTTTGGCCACTGTCTCTGGTCTGGGCAGGGAATGCTTTTCATTTTAGCTGTCTTTTGAGTGATGTGATTTATGAAAAGGGGAGGGCTCCCTCTATGCCTATCTCCAAAATATAAATTCCAGGTAGAAATCCCTGGTACTATGAAATGTCTTTTCAACACCCAGACAGTAAGGAGGAACTAGTATTTTCCTTAACATCTCAAAATAATCACCTTAGTATTAAAAGTTAAAAGCATTCCTACTTTACCAGAAGGCTTGGGTTTATAATTCTGATTGAAAAAATAAGGGAATGGAAGCTACTTGGGAAAAAGAAGAGAAAATTTTGCTGAATGACACAAAGTGTTTCACTTTGGTATTCCATGGTACCCATCCTCTCTCCCACTACTCTTAAAACACCAACTAAAATCTATCTCTTCTGGATCCCTTTGCACAAGTGCATCACATTCCTTGGATTTCAGACTTAAACCACTTAAAACAATAGCTATCCACTACAGTTCAGCCCATAGCAACTCCAAAGTCTCAAGCAGCTTTTAATCTGGGAGGGAAGAACTAGGAACCACTATGGACCTAGAGTCTTGTTATGAATTCCTTAGGTAAGAGGGGCACCTCGTGTTCAGTAATGGATCACATCTTCTTAGAGAGGATGAGGAGACCCAGCACCACAAGTGAGGTAACACATTTTAACATGATCAGAATTTCATAGTAGTTATTTCTAATACCGAGGTCAGCACCCTACCCCTCTTTCTCTACCATCCATCCACCGCATCAAAGTCAAGGATCACAGTTCCATGACACAAAGAGATGCCTATAGAGAAAGGAGGTTTCCCTCATAGCCTGGCTTCTGCCTGAGGACAAGTAAGTTCATTTCCCTGCAGAACTTGGTGAGGCCCCAGAGTTGCCCAATTTGGCCACAACAGGTGCCAGTGTAGGCATCACCTTGCTCTCCCGGCATTCCTGGTCATTCCCTGTTAAGTTCATTTTGTGTCCAACTGATCCAACTTTGGCAGCTACAGGTGCCAAACAAGGCATCACTTTGAGACTCTGACCATCTGCATCACTAGAGGGATTAGCTACTTTTAAACCTAGAGGTGCCAACTTTGGCATAGGCCTCCACAAAGTATCTGTGGTGCTGCTGTTTTCTAGGCCAGCCTTCATGTGTAGGACAGGAGGTGAGGACACACTTTCAGGCTCTGCAGGGACACCAGAAGTACTCTTCCCTCCATCACTGGCTTTCCTGTGGGGAAGGAGGGAATCCTTTATCTCAGAGTCAATAACAATCTTAAGGACATCTGGCTCAGAGGCTGGTTCAGCAAGTTGTTTTTCATTCTCAGAAAAGTCATCATCTTCCAAGTGCAAGAGGAGAGGACTGACAGAGTCACTCTCCCCTTGTACATCAGGTAACTCTTTCAAACCAGTTCCCAAGTGGCCAACCTGGAAAGTTGCTCGGTTCCCAGGAGGAAGCTTACTGATAAAAGCCCGTCGAGCATCCCCTGTGAACTCCGTATCCATAGAGCTGGGCAGTTCAGCCAGGCTAACAGAGTCATCATTTAGTTGCTGATTAAGAAAGGCAATCTCATTGAGCAAAGAAGTCAGTGTCTCATCAGTATCATCCTCATCTTCCATGTTAGTTAGCAGTTCACTGGGATCCAGCGCTGCTTCCTCTATAGCAGATGCTACCTTTCTCAGTTCCATCTCTATACTTGAGTCTTTGAGATCTTTCATCTTCAATTTATGAAACGTAGACTCCTTTGGCTTCGGTTTCTCCCGTCTAGATTCACACTCTTTCCATTTATATTGAATACCTCTCATTTCACCAGAAATCTTTTTGGGTAAGAACTCTTGTGTTTCTTGCATACTGGAAACATCAACTATCTGTGGAAAACCAGAATCTTTATTCGCCAGAAAAACTGGTGTTGAACCCAATGCCATTCTGCCTTCTCTATGGTTGCTTCTGGAAGAGATTCTACCCGAATCTTCAAAGGAGTTATCTTCATTCCTGATAGTACTTTTCAGGTGGTCAGATGGCTTGCCATCAGGAACTTCATGAGGATATTTGCTGCCACCCATATCTCCCAAACCTCCCTCTGTGGCCAATGATGTCACATTAACAATTCTTGGCATCATAAATAAGTCGTCATTTTCTGGGGGAGGGAAAAAAAAATGCGTTTAGATCTACAGTGGTAAGCATCCCTCTCTCATTCATACCCAAAGACCAGAGTTCTGAGAGATTTAGTAGTCAAAATTCACCAGTTTACTTTTTAAATTTTATTTTTATTTTTATTTTTTAAGATTTTATTATTTTAGAGAGAGAGAGAGAGAGAGAGCGCACTCAGGATGAACGGCAGGCAGGGGGAGAGGGAAAAGCAGGCTCCAGGAAGCCTGATGCAATGCAGGGCTCAATATCAGGACCCTGGGATCATGACCTGAGTCGAAGGCAGACACTTAAATGACTGAACCATGCTGGTGTCCCTCACCAGTTTACTGTTATCAAGAAGATGAAAGGAAATATTAGCTCTTCAAATTATGAACCTAGCTTAACAAGAAAACAGGTAAAATCTAACCAAAGGATTCTTTAACAGTGTTTAAAGTCTTATTTAATTATTTTATAGAAATGCTCCCCAGTTTATTTTTTTATCCTGAGGCAAACTTGTATCTTGATTCTGTTCACCCAAGTAACTGCTACTCTGAGGGTAAAATGAAGCCCTAAGAGGCAGCACTGTAAAAGAAAAGGTGACCCCTCTAGAAAGGGTTTAGCAGTTACTAGTACTGGTAAGGATACCCTTTTACCTTAATAGAAATTTAGGTGCCTAGAACCTAAATCATCAAACTGAGACTTCCTTTTTAATTCTACTCCTTATCCCCAAAAGGGAGTGGTGCTCAAACTGAATCAGGCTAGTAAAGCAGAAGTGCACCATCTCAGATTATAACACAAAATTAATAAATATTTATCAACACCAAAACCTAAAACAATGACTCTGCATCTTCCTTTTACTTTATCTTTTCATGTTTTTCCTACTTAGAAATAACTAAAAATCACAAAACAGTTCCCAATCCCAAGTTTAAAAAAAAAAAAATCAATAGAGCCAAACATGTTATAAAAAGAGGGTCAATTCTTTCCAAAGAAAATGCAAATATAAGAGATCTTTATCATTACAGAACACATTCAAAAGCTTTCTCTGTCACAATGGTACCAGGGTAACTCCTTTTGTTTGTTTTTAGTGTTTTTTTTGTTTTTGTTTTTGTTTTAACCAGGGCTAACTCTTCTCCCTACCCAAAGAAGACAACACTTACAACATACCTGATTGAGCCACAGCACTGGTGGCAACTTGAGGCTTCAGATCTGCTTCCAAGAGAGCAGGAGAAACAGTTACCACTGGTCCTGAGAATAAAGGACCCTTCAAGGTGAGCAACTGCCCTTGCGGA
The DNA here is from genome assembly GCF_022355385.1 of Mustela nigripes. Lineage (NCBI taxonomy): Eukaryota > Metazoa > Chordata > Mammalia > Carnivora > Mustelidae > Mustela > Mustela nigripes. The sequence continues at coordinate 60,592,125 of NC_081569.1, read as the reverse complement.
GTCATCACGATGTTAGCAGAGGTGTGTGGAGTGTTAGAGGGTGAGGTATTTTCTGTAAGGAAAATCAGAAATAAGTTAAGGACAAAAGATCTTCAATTATGCTAATATAACCTAGGAGTCTAGGAGATATCCCTAAAACCACACTCTGACTTAAAAGGCCAAGAAGTAAATTTCAAATTTGGTTAGGGACCCTCAACTTGGAATTTACTTCCTGAACCACTTTTCACTGCATAATGGGTTATCTGTGCACTGATTCTCCTAAGGGACAGAACTTCTGTTGAGGAAAACTCAACATGCAACCACTTTTTCATTGGAATGGTTCCAACAGTCCTGATAGTGAATTTAGATAAAGGCAAGCATAATTCTATCCTCCGGCTTGCTTTTCTTATACACCTCTAACAAAGTACAAGTTTCTAGCCCTTAAACTTTGTTTTTCCATCTATGAAATGAGGTGGACTAGACTTAACTGATCATTAAAATTCTTTCTTAGCAAAGTTAAAACTACCTCATTTTAGTATCTCTCAGTACTTTCCTAGATTTCCTGGTTCACACACTGGGCAACGCAAAGAGTAAAAGAGGAAATACTATTCTCTTAATGATATAAACAAGTAATATTAAAGCAGAATAGCCTCATTTCCAAAATCAAGATAGGCGAGAACAGTAACTTAAAACCAATTTACTTTGTTCCTTAATAGCAATTCACTGATAGGCAATTGGATAAATATGGAGTCTGGCTCAACAAAATTAAACTTTTTTTTTTTTTTAATTTATTTATTTGACAGACAGAGACCCCAAGTAGGCAGAGAGGCAGGCAGAGAGAGAGAGGAGGAGGAAGCAGGCTTCCCCGCAGAGCAGAAAGCCCGATGCGGGGCTCGATCCCAGGACCCCGGGATCATGACCCGAGCCGAAGGCAGAGGCTTTAACCCACTGAGCCACCCAGGTGCCCCAACAAAATTAAACTTTTTAAAAATTCCAATTTATTGGGGTGCCTGGGTGGCTCAGGGGGTTGGGCCACTGCCTTTGGCTCAGGTCATGATCTCAGGGTCCTGGGATCGAGTCCCATATTGGGCTCTCTACTCAGTGGGGAGCTTCCCCCTCTCTCCGCCTGCCTCTCTGTCTACTTGTGATCTCTCTTTGTCAAATAAATAAATAAAATCTTTAAAAAAAAAATTTCCAATTTATTTGTCTCAGCAAGACAATTCAACTCAGAAACAAAAACTGCAGGGAAATCAAGAGTTTGAATATAAAGTATGAAAGGATGGCAGCTTAAAAAAAATGATTATTGAAACATTAGGATAACATGACTGCTATCAAAAGCAGGTCTTACATGTTACCATAACTGGTAACTTAAGATTTCCTTGAGTATGTAAAGCTAGAAACTAAAATCTAATGTAGCTAATATTCTTTTTATACAACCTACCTTTAATTCATTTAATTAAATCTAAAATTACAGACAAGAGATGACTCACTCCACTGAACTAAATGATATTCACCTATATTAAGGAAGGCAAAAAATGTCCCTCCTACCTGTGGCCTGGTCTCTTTTTCTGGAAAGAATCAAAGGTTTCCCCTTCCTGTTATTTATAAACATCTGTCCAAGATCTACAGATGATGCAGATCCTTCCTGCTGTTTGCTAGTTCTGGGAGACACATCAAACTCATCTGATCCCATCTTCTTTTTTCTTTTTTGTGCCTCTAGTGCTTGTTGTTTTGCATAAATATACTCCAGCTTCTTCAGGACCACTTCTTCTGTCTTACCTGTAGGTTGATAGGGAATAAATTGTCACTCTTTATAAGACCCCATATAATAATGAGAAATAGAGTCAACTGAAATCCAGTTTATTTAACTGTATTCCCCAAAACTATGGAAGGCAAGAGTGATTATAATTCAGAGGAAACATCCCACCCATTCAAAAGGTTAACTGTTAGCTCTGGGAACCAAGCCATAAACTAAGAAGTATCTGAAATGTCTACTGAGGATTTCTCCTCACTAAAGATGTTGTATTATACTCTTTTTACCAGGTATCATTCACGTATCTCACCTGAAAGAGATGATACTTTCCGAATCAAAATATTCCGTTTTCGAGTCAGAAGATTTTTCTGTCCTATCAACTTGTCTGCCTGATCTGTTAGTCCCTGAATTTCGCTGAATGCCTAAAAACAAAAAATTAATATGTGAATTGATTTGCTCTTTCCTATAAACAGGTAAGGCCTACACAATTTCCTCAATGAAAATATATTAATCTAATGCTTTATAGAAAACTTTATGTCATTTAAAACAATTCTTAATGCTTCAGAAATTGCTTTGTTAAACTGTAGGAGGCTATACTTATATAAGTATACTTATACTTCTAAGGAACATGACTATTTCCAAAGGGCACCACTGAGTGTTTCATAGGTGTTTCTACTACTACAAGGAAATACAAAACATTTTACTTTGCTTAGATTTTAATAATCAACTTTAAAATCAGCACCTAGTAAGTAAAATCTGGTTGCAGTAATTATGTTCTAGATAGACGTGAGTGCTTGCCTTGTACTCCTCCAACTTCTACTTAGAAGCAATTTAAATGAAATTACTGTAGATATTTCAGATTTCCTTTTAAAATGACTGATGACTGGTTTTTTTTTTTTTTTTTTAAGATTTTATTTATTTATTTGACAGAGAGAAATCACAAGTAGGCAGAGAGGCAGGCAGAGAGAGAGGAAGGGAAGCAGGCCCCCCTGCCGAGCAGGGAGCCCGATTCGGGACTCAATCCCAGGACCCTGAGATCATGACCTGAGCCGAAGGCAGCGGCCTAACCCACTGAGCGACCCAGGCGGCCCTGACGACTGTTTTTAAAAACTGTTAAAATACCACCTATGTGACCACCTGGGTGGCTCAGTCAGTTAAGCATCTGCCTTCTGCTCAGGTCATGGGTTCCAGGGCAGACTCCTTGCTCGGCAGTGAACCTGCTTCTCTTTCTGCCTGCTGGTCCTCTCTCTCTCTCTCACTTACACACAAATAAATAAAATGTTTTTAAAAATCAGAAACATTAAAAGTATCCATCTATCTATATATCACTTATGTTGTGCTTTTCACTGTGGTAAACTATTCTAAGGCCACCTCAGTGGTGTAGTCGGTTAACCTATTCGACTCTTAGTTTCAGGTCAGGCTGTGATCTCAGGGTCTTGAGATCAAGCCCTATGTCAGGCTCTGGCTTCTGCACAGAGTGTGCCTAAGACACTCTCTTCCTCTCCCTCTATCCCTCCCCACTGCTTGCTCTTGCTCACATGCTCTCTAAAATAAATAAATCTAAAAGTAAATAAAATGACGGGCAACTGTTAAAACTATGTTAAAATATCTCTTATGTTGTGCTTTTCACTGTGGTAAATCATCCTAAATGCTATGGAGAACACCAATGCTAAAGAGATTGTGGTAAGTAGAGCTAATCAGAGTTTCTGACTTAATCGAAGTTAGTTTAGCTGGTTAAGAACTTGACTTTAGGTGACAAACAGCTCTGACTCAACACGAGGTGTTTTCCCCTTAAGAGATTTGTTGGATGTTCACTAGTCCATATTCGAATGTTAAATACAAGCTCTACTTCAATCTCCTCTTAGGGCGAGGATTCTCTGTCTCATAGTATGTCGAGAAGATTCTCTTAGTCAAATTGTCATTTGTGGGTCATTTATAGATGACACTTACCCTAGTGAGAATGAGACTTTTGGAAACCTTGGAAGAATGAAGCAATCCCAATGTGATCTTCAATTTCTCAAAGAGATCCCTCATTTCACCACGCCGGCGACGCTCATTGGCAGTGTGTGTCCGGCGATAATAAGCAAAAGCTTCTGCTTCTTTTTGTAGTTTTTCACTCCAGTAATCAGGCTTCAGTTTTAGAGGAATTGGTGGAGCCTATCCAAACAAAAGATTGCCACCTGATTATTTCTCATTCGTACTGGCCCTCTACCTCCATCCCAAATGGCAATGTTCCATACTACATACTAGATATCCATTGTTTTCTATCTGTCTATTTTAATAACCTCTTGATGTTGGTCATCTTACTATCAGTCTATCCTTCCTCCAAATCTGGTAACCAACAGTATAAATCACTACGCAGCTCAAATTTCAGTGGTTCTCAAATGAAGAAGACTTTGAAGAGGGAAATCTAAAAACTTACCCATGTAATTTATTATTAAAACTTGTTTTCATGACAAAAATCACATGAAAATTTTCAACAAAATCTTAATTTGTGGAAAACAGGTTTAAAATTTTTTTCTTAAATGCTTTAAGATCTTTTACAATTTGGTAAAGGATCAACTGCCTCTCTTCCTAAATCACCATTCTCTCCAACCATTCTCAGGTGCTATAAGTTTCCAAAATGCACTATGCAATCTCACACCACCCTGCCATTACAAACTGTTGCCTGAACCTATCCCTCCCATCCTATTCTCCAAAACTTAACATGTAAAAGTCATACTTTGCATTTCTTCAGGAAAGTCTTTCTTGACCCTCAGTATGCCTTAGGCTTCTTTCTCTTACTCTCACTTTTAAAAAAATTATTTACTTAAAAAAATAAATAAATAATAGTAGATGCACATAGGGTTTTAAATATAACTATCTGAAGAGCTTTCAATGAAAACCAACTGTTCCCTACATTTGTACCTGAATCCTTAAAAACAACCACTTCCTGATTCTTTCAGAGGCTTCTTCTGGTTCTTAAATCTGTATTCTAAGTAAAGAAAACAGTAATACAGCTTATACTTCTCCATTTTCAATGCTATCTACTTCCTGCTATGCAGAAGTTTTAGCTCACACCACTCTAACATCTCACATTCTTCCTAATATAGACATGTCAATAATTCTAATTCTTCTACTGATCCCTTTGCAACCTGAATATAATTCTACATCAATTTTCCATTTCATCAACACAGTATCTCTCTGTAAAATGAGGACATCAGCACTCATATCCTTCATTTCTTCTTCCCTCTTTGTACTTACATACTTTTTAAGACTGCAAGTAAGTCTTCCATACTTTATTCACAGATTATGAAAGCTTGAAAAAATCATTAACAATGGCTATCTTAAATCAAGACAATGTGAATACTACTCATACAAAGTGAATCATATTTCCTGTCTTCTATAGTTTCTTGGTTTTGTGTTTTTTCACTATGATGTTTCTAACTCCTTTCTGACACTGGAGGCCTTTATCTAACCCTGACAGTATCCCAAAACCCTTACATAAAATCACTGTCTTCCTAAAGTCAAACTCATTGTGCATTAGTATAGTATGGGAAAAGAAAAGATACAAGATACAAAATTATCAAATTTAATTATATAGTAAGACACTACAAATGATTTGCACATAATAATTAGGGGTCAAAATAGTGGCTTGCGTACATAAGGTATTATGAAAATTCTTACATCTGAAAAATGTTTTAGGATGAATGAAAAAATACGGTGATATATGCAAAATGATTACAATCATGTAAATATGTCCACCCAAAACCAGATCAAACTCCAACTAATCACCCAGTGGTTTTTAAAAAGGCTTGAATACCTCAAACCCATATCCATCACTGTTTTATATTACTTAAACTAAAAACAAACAAGTGGAAAATGGTTTAAACAACCAAACTCTCTTCCACGCTTAGCCTAAGTGGGGAGGAGGGGAACCTTGCTTAATTATGGTGCTATGAAATCATACACTCAAATACATCAAGAAAAGCAAAAGAGGGCTCATAATTTAGTGGCTCCTTGAATTTCTAGCCATCATCCAGAGAATTAATTTTTTTATTCACTGAAAATCATGAGCCTAGACAGAAAGAATGCCAGCCTTTTTTCACATCATACAATTACAGTACAGGATTAGTTTTCAAATAAGCACATCAATTTTCATCAACTCTGTACCCATTTTATTTTTTATTTATTTTTTTTTTTTGAAGATTTTATTTATTTATTTGACAGAGAGAGATCGCAAGTAGACAGAGAGGCAGGCAGAGAGAGAGAGAGAAGCAGGCTCCCTGCCGAGCAGAGAGCCCAATGTGGGACTCGATCCCAGGACCCCGAGACCATGACCAGAGCCGAAGGTAGCGGCTTAATCCACTGAGCCACCCAGGCGCCCCTCTGTACCCATTTTAATTCTTCTAAAATATTCTATTTAGTAGTAGAGAGTTAAGAGAGGAAAAAAAGCACTTCAACAGTATAATTTCATGAAGGAAAAAAAAAACTAATTATATTAACCCACTGGCACAAATAACCCTGAAAAGTCATAGCTAATAGAGGAATGTTATTTCAACTGTAATGACAAATGTTATCAATTGCGTTATTGCCATTAAATATATTGTAAATACCTTTCGACTCCTTTCAGCAGCTTTTTCATCTGCAGAGATATGGGTACGGCACCTAGGTAAAGACAATATTTTCCAATGTCTTACTGAAATTCAATAACCCAAGACCTATTTCACTGAACAAAGCCATCCCAAACTGTTTGAAAGTATAACCAGCTTCTTTTAGTCAAGGTCTGATGATATGGGGCAATATGATTTATTTCAACAGTATGCTTTTTCCTCTAAGTATTCAAATAGTCCCTAAAACTGCAAATTACTTTTTCAACCATGAAATATTTCATAGATACAACCTGTTTAAACAAATTATACAATGAACATCTATCTGGGTGTCTACCACTGAGCTCAAGAAATAAAACATCTCAAATATACAGGGAATCTTTTTTCTATTTCAAATTTTTATTTAAATTCTATTTAGTTAACATTCAGTGAAGTACCAGTTTGAGGAGAATTCAGTGACTCATCACTTACATACAACACCCAGTGCTCATCGTTATCAAATGCCCTCCTTAAATACCCATTACCCATCTAGCCACCCCCTCCCACCCTCACCCCCTGCTGCCCGGCCCACGGCTCAGTATGTTCTCTAAGAGTCTCTTAGGTTTTCCTCTTTCCTCCCCATACCATATGTTCATCTGTTTTGTTTCTTAAATCCCACACATGAGGGAAATCATATGGTATTTGTCTTTCTCTGACATATTTCGCTTAGCAAAATACACTCTAGATCCATGCATGTGGTTGTAGATGGCAAGATTTCATTCTTTTTGATGGCTGAAGAATATTCCACTATGTGTGGAATACCACCACACACATCTTCTTTATCCATTCATCAAAAAAATACAGCCCACCCAATCACATTTCCTTCCTCTCCTTTTTCTTGTAGGTGAACACTCTCAAAATGAGTTTTTTGGTTTTTTTTTTTTTAAGATTTATTTATTTTGAAAGAGGGGGTAGAGAGCACGCATGAATGGAAGGGAGGGGCTGAGGGAGATGGACAATCTCAAGCAGCCTCAGCAATGAGTGCAGAGCCAAATGTGAGACTCGATCTCGTGACCCTGAGATCATGACCTGAGCCCAAATCAAGAGCTGGAGGCTTAACTGACTGAGGTACCTGGGTGCCCTCAAAATGAGTTTTTACCTTGCATATCTTTGCAGTTTTACTAGGAATGTACATATCCCTAAATAGAAAATACTAGGTAGCACTTTTAACATTATATATCATGGTATATCTTCATCTGATTTCACTCAACATTACATCTGAGATATTGACAGACACAGTTCTAGTTCAATCATTTTAACTGCTATATAGTGTTCCCTAAGCATGAAGTTTACAAAATTTTTCAGAATTCTAATAATTGTTTAGATTGCTTTCCAATTTTCTCAATGGCAAACAATGTTGCAGTGCATAGTCCCATACATGGCCCCTTGTACCTATGTGTGAACTTTTCCAGGTTATATATACCTAAGAGTAGAATTGCTGGTTAGAAGAAAGGTGTGGAAGTCAACTTCAGTCATATCACACTACTCTCCAAAATGGTTATAACAATTTATACTCCCACCTGCAGTATGTTCTGACTGCTCCACAATTAGACACAACAGTATGATGAGAAATCACAACTTTTGCCAATCTTATGGATGTAAACTAATGAAGTCACTGTGGTTTAATCTGTATATCCCAAAATACTTGTGAGGTTAAACAAATTTTTATGTGTTTATTGGTCGTCCAGGTTTCCTCTTCTGTGATCTGCCTATGATATCCATTATATACTTACCTATTCCCTCATCTTTCTCTTACTGACTTAAAAAATTATTTATATCATTGATACTAATCCTTTGTCAAACATGTACTGCAAATATTTTCCTTATACTATTAATTTGCCTTTCACAGTTTTCATGGTATAGTAAGAGAAATTTTTAAATGTTTAACAATCTGTTCCTTTGCAATTTGTCCTCTTTCTGTGTTGGTTATTCTTTTTTTTTTTTTTTTTTTTTAAAGATTTTATTTATTAATTTGACAGAGAGAGATCACAGGTAGGTAGAGAGGCAGGTAGAGAGAGAGGAGGGAAGCAGGCTCCCTGCTGAGCAGAGAGCCCGATGTGGGACTCGATCCCAGGACTCTGAGATCATGACCTGAGCCGAAGGCAGCGGCTTAACCCACTGAGCCACCCAGGCGCCCCATGTGTTGGTTATTCTTGACCCTTTTATTGTTCCAGCCCATTAAGATGGTATCTTTCCATACAAATGTAGTGATCCAAAGGGGCACATGTACCTGAATGTTTATAGCAGCAATGTCCACAATAGCCAAACTATAGAAAGAACCTAGATGTCCATCAACAGATGAATAGATAAAGAAAATGTGGTGTATATATATATATATATATATACAATGGAATACTATGCAGCCATCAAAAGAAATGAAATCTTGCCATTTGCGATGATGTGGATGGAACTAGAGAGTATTATGCTTAGCGAAATAAGTCAATCAGAGAAAGACAATTATCATATGAGCTCCCTGATATGAGGAAGTTGAAATGCAACGTGGGGGGCTTGGGGGGCAGGAAAAGAATAAATGAAGCAAGATAGGATCTGGAAGGAGACAAACCATAAGAGACTCTTAATCTCACAAAACAAACTGAGGGTTGCTGGGGGGGAGGAGGGAAGGGAGAGGGTGGTTGGGTTATAGACACTGGGGAAAGTGTATGGTATGGTTAAGTGCTGTGAAGTGTGTAAACCTGGTGGTGATTCACAGACCTGTACCCCTGGGGCTAATAATACATTATATGTTAATAAAAAAATTAAAACAAATTTAAAAAGATGGTATCTTTCCATTTATTGACTTGATCTTCAATGTCCTACAGTAATTTTATAAAAATTTTACACAGCTTTTGTTAATAATCCAAATATGTTTTTTTCTATTATAAATGGTATTTTTTTGTTTGTTGCTATTGTTCAGAAAAATCAACTTTAGTATAATCAACGTAATCCAGCGATACTGCTAACCTTAAGTCTAATTAATTACATTGTTAAAAGATTTAAACTCTTTCAACCTTAACCAACAGGCAGCTGAAATAGTCTCCAAATAGCTCTGCAATGAAGAAAATTATTAGACCTATGTCCCCATCCTGAGACTTTCTCAGCATCATCAGGGATGAAGAATTACTCTTTCTGAATTACTCTTTTACATGGTGGTTAAAAAGATAACAGGAAAAGCACATCTGGCACAAAATAAGGACTTCTATCTTATTTCCATCAATCTCTCACACCCCAATCCCTAAAAATTACAAGGTTTACTAACACAGAAAATGGAATAAATTTTCCTGAACATACTCTATTTTCATCTCATCTGAACACATAAAAATTGCCCAACTGTATCTCACCTGTTCAACCAACAAAGTAACCAAATTCAGAATTTAATGCCTATTCTTAAAAGACAAAGGAACTAACTTCTGTTGAGTATAGTCCACTTTTGTGTCAGTTACCCTAGTCACATACATGATCTTATAGAATACTTCAAATTAGGGGTATTTTTCTCATTTCACAGCTAAAGAATCTAAGACTCAGATTAAAGACTCGCCCGAGGTTAAACAGCTACAAACAGAACTACTATTTTACTATCCATGTGTCAGGCTCCAAAAGCGTAGGTTATTCACATTCACACATGGTCTTCTAGCAATAACCAAGGCAAGTTAATTACCTCTGAATTCCAGCTCCCCTCCACCTACTAATCAGAAAAAAGCTAAAGGAATAAAGAAACTAGGTCAGTTATCCAGAGCTCCTCAAAAGAACATTTAATTTTGTTTATGGTAACAAAACAACGATAACAAAAAACAAAAATCCAAAGACAAATTAAGACTTACGGCTGTTTGAAAGTCTGTGTTTGGGCAGCTGTGGTCTTCACGTGGGAAACATTAATTTCCTCAGAGAGCTCTTCTACAGTCTCAATGTCCACCTGTTCCTCATCATCCTCAATGTATTCTACACAGTTATTCTGAAATAAAGCAATCCAACAGTAAATAAAGTATTGGGAAACAAACATACCTAAACCTTCTTACCAAATACTCCCTTTATAAAACCAACCAGGGCCAAACATTGATTTTAAACCATGAATACTAATGTTACCAAACTTGTTTTTCATTAAGAAGGAATGAGTTAGAAGATAACATATGGTTAGAGCTAACAACCAAGCACTACATTAAAAATCATACATACTGAACAGACATCACTAGAGTCCCCAGAGGGCTATATATGTTTCAGTGTTATTTCTAGTGGACAAAATTCAGGTACAAATACATTAAAGCTTCATAAATCTTAAGATTAAATAGCAGCGAAGTAAAATTTTGTGACTGGTAGAGGGAAAGGAGAAAAATTCAGGTTCTACTTCACGAGTGCTTCATGGCTAACCCCTTATCACATACCCACAAAAATACACTCAAGGCAGATATGAAAACAGAATATAGCCCAGAGTCAGTCTTCTAAGCCTTTTAATCACACACAAGGAGAGCTTCTGAGGAATTTCAGATACCAAAAAAGCCCAAACTTACTGTACAGTTAAAAAAAAAAAACAAAGTTGGGCTGCCCAGGTGGGCTCAGTCGATTTAACAACCAACTCTCGATTTCAGCTTAAGTCATGATCTCAGAGGTGTGAGATCGAGCCCCACACTGGGCTCCACGCTCAGCTCGGGAGTCTGCTGGTCCCTCTCCCTCTGCTCCTCCTCCACTCATGCACGTGCATGTGCATGCACATTCTAACACATAAAATTTTTTTAAAAAGTCAATCAGTGAGCATTTATTGAGCACCTGTCATGGAAACTCACTGTATTATTTTATGTTAACACCAGATTATAGAAATTATGGAATATGTAGATATACTTAAGTCCACCTTTAAAAGTGGTGTTTACTATGCCAGAAACTAAACTGGAAATATGTTATCTGTTTATAACAGTACTATACCTGAGAGGCACAACTTAAATGAAGCATTCCAATCACCTTATTAATTCTGTTTAAACTTGATGGAAAAATTACTTACCCCCATGAATTATAGGTTCCATAAGGCTGACAGACACTAAATGCAAGCCATCAATTATGGTCCCCAATTCAAACAATGTCTATTAAATTTAAACAATGTGAACAATATATATTAACTCTAGGAAGCTAAATCAACAGAGTTGACAGAATCTAACTAGTAGACAGAATCTAAAGAGTCTGAATTATAATGTAGGTAGATGCTTTATGGTGTTTAAACTGAAGAATGTCTGCCTACAGCATGGCTTTAACTGAAGGCTTTATAAATAATATCCAATAAACTTCACAATGGAAGATTAAATTAAAGAGGCTACTCACTACTTTCCTTAACTATTCCAGTATAATGCTAATCACATGCACAAAAATATTCTATGTGTCAGACAGGTACAGAAATACAGTACAGAATTTAGATTTGACAGACCATTTATTATAATGCCTGTACTTTTAAAAAGGTTTCTGTACCTTGTATGTCAGATTCCCTATTAGGAAACCCAATCCCTTGATTATGACACTTAAGCTTCTGTTAAGTCGGTTCTACTGAGAGCAACAGTTTTCACTGGTTTTAAGGTTGGACTGTCTTTGGTCTGATGCTTATCCAGGCTGACTTACAATGGGAGATTCCACAAAAAGCACAAGAAGTTCTGCAATCTAACTCTTAAACTCAATGAATTCAGATTCTTCAGCTACCCATAGGTTATCTGTCCTCAAAAAGGATGAGGGTACAAATAGAATAAGGCAAATGTATATAGAATCCTCTAATAGTAGAGCTAGATCCTCGTTTTACAAATGAGACAACCGAGGTAAAGAAATAACCAACACAGGAACATTAGAATACTTAAACATTTTTGAGTTTTAAAATACTAATCTTCCTGTTATATTTTATCTGCATAAGGCAGTTAGGCATTAACAGAGAAGGACCAGGTAACACAGAGACTGAATCTCACGAAGTGAGATTCTGAAACAACCAACTGCATGATGATCACCTCAGAGGGCCATATTATCTGCTCCTAGTGAGAGGGACATGATTTAGATTTAAGGGCATCCTACAGGCAGCTGGCTACAATCTCCTTATGTTTTACATCAAACCCCACTGTCAGGCGTCAGCATACGAGAGCCTGCCATCTGTTTTCGTAAATACAAGTTTTACTGGAGCACAGCCACACTCTTTCACTTACTATTGTTTATGGCTGCTTTCATGCTGTAACAGCAACCAGTTGCCAACAACAAGCCATCCAGCCTACAAAGTCTAAAATGTTAACAATCCAGCCCTTTACAGAAAAAGTCTGTCCAACTCCTGCCCTATATGCTTCTCACTTAGATAGGGTTAAAACCTTAAGCAGAAGTCTAGAAAAACAGCTTCAGAAAAAATGGTTGTGAAAATTATAAAAGTCATATTACAAAGGAAGATGACCAAAGTTTAGAACATAAACTCTAGAAATCATCAAAAGCAAAAAGAAAGCACCAAAATAAAAAAAAAGCAACTTAGGGCAGGGTGATAATAAAATATTAAATGGTATTTTCCATTTTTCTCCAAAAAAGAGAAACCTTTCTCTAAATGTAAGCAGTAGTTCTCCTCTGGTGGTAAGGCCACCCTTCCCTGTTCTTTATGTAGCTACCAGACAGGCTATAATCGCTTCACACAGAAAATGTCAAAAACAAAACAAAAAAAACAAAACTAACAAAAAACCTGAGAAAAATAGGAGCAGGAGTTTCAGGAATTCTTTTTTTTTTTTTTAACCTAACTTGAAAGCACTCTCAAGCATCTATCCCCCAAAGGCATAAGCCAGCCTTTCCATAATAGCAGGTCCGTCTCAAAGAACAATATAAGCTCAATAAATGTTACTTGACTGACATAGCCTAAAAACTACGAAGTCATTTAATCATGATCTAAACCTAGGAATCCAAATCAATGTATCAAGTCTTAGTGATCTTCTGGAAAAGCTACTGTCTCTAATAAATCATTTTAAATTCTTGAGGTTTCAGTCACAACAAAAATGGGCTCACCACCTTGTCTACATCATCAACCTCCTCACTCTGGTAGTCAGAAACAACATCCACAATCTCATCAATAGAATCATCGGTTTTCTCATTCTCATCTTCCTCATCCTCCTCTTCCAAATCCAAAACAGTCAAGTCAGCACTGCTTCGCCCACCCTTCTTCTCTTGCTTTGGTTGTATCTGTTCTCCTGACAGCAGTAAGTGACCTTGAAAATGTCCTTCCCCTCTGCTCCCTTTTGTGGCTCTCCGCGGAACACTGGAGAAGGCTGTAGGACTAGAAATCCTACTCCAAGAATCACATTCAGTTTTTAAAACTCTGACATTTTCAGTAGTTTCACTTTTTCCAAGTAGATCAGAGATGCCTTGTTCTTGCTGAAACACATCAGAATTTTCCTGACAGGTCTTTATTTCTTTAATTAACTGCTCATCTGCCTCTTTCTTGCATTCTTGTGAAGTTCCAACACATTTCTGGGTCAGAGGGCCCTTCAGGTGTTTTCTCCATCTCTCCCTAATACTGTCCTTCTCCAGAGAGTCTCCACATCCCTTCTCCTTGGCCTCTGGCTGTGGAATAGATTGTTGCTCCACAACTTTGCTCCCTGATAATTCGAGTTTACTTTCTTCCTTAGAGAAGACTGGAAATTCATTTGATTTTTCCTCTGGATTTTCTAATCCTTTCTGCTGTTCCACTTTCACATCACCAAGCTTTTTAAGCTGTATACTACTTACACTTTGGACTGTCACATTGCTGGCTTTTTTGGAAATGGTCTTAACTTCTAGAACAGTCAGTTTTTCTTTGGAATTATTATGATTTCTAATCCCATACTCTTCATCAACATCTTTATAGTCTTCACCTGTGTGTGACCCAGTGATACAGGAGTGCTGAGAAGGTTTAACAATTATAGGACTCTCTTCTGTAAGGGATTCTTCATCTAAATGATCACCCCCATCTACCAAGGAATCATGCAGGATTTCTTCTGACGCAGCAGCCCCAGAGTTTTGCTTTATTACATTAGCCCCAGAATCTATAGCTTCTCCTTCTGACTGCAGGGCCTTCTTAGTATCCTGCTCTCTTTTTAAAAAGCTTGTTCCATCTTTCTGGTCTGCACTCTGAGACTCTCTTTTCATCTGAAGAGAAGCGACATGTTGAAGAATAGAACTGGGAACAGGCTTTTGTCCAGGGAGCTGCAACAAAGCAAAACTACCAGACTGGAGAGGAATAAGACTGGCTGTACCAACAGGCTGCCCTCCTGAACTATAGGTTATTTTGGTCTCAGAGCCTGTTTTACTTGCAAAGCTTTGTGGTTCAGGAGGGGAAATCCTCAGGGTCAATGTACCAGACTGAGACACAAAACTAGGTCCAGAAGAAAGCAATGATGGTGCCTGAGTGATAACATTCACTGCTGGAGAAGACCCAACAGCCTGAATTACAGGATTCATAACAGAGAAAGCAGAGGACGAAGCAGAAGATGGTGGAGTCTCTGAAGGTTTGGAAGGAGTGGGTAACCGGATTCCCATCACAGAGCCTGATAAGAAAAAAAAAAAAATTTTTTTTTTTAAATTATCACTGCCTGTATAAAGACTTTCAAGGCATGCTTTTCTTTTTGGCAGGTTAACTCTAATAAGAGATTAAGAAATCCTGGTGTATTAACATCCCATACGGCCAAATGATTCAACAAAAGAAAAACTCATCAGAAAGATCTCCAGTTTTATACCTGGGTTCCGAAACATAACAGGCTGTAAGTTGGGCTGGGTATTAGAGCCTCGAAGCTGATGCAAGGGGAGGAGCTGAACAATCTGCCCGTTAGGATGCCTGAACAGATTCATCCCACTTGGGCTCCTAACAGGCTGCAAGACCATCCGATGCCCCTGAAGCTGTGTGTTTGGAACAGGTCTAAGAGTAGGAGAACCTTGCTGCACTGGAATCAGCAACAATCGAGGTCCAGTACGTTTCACTGGGTTAGAAGAGACCTGAGGAGTAGCCACTGGAATCTGAGGGGCATTTTCTGAAAAACAGAAAACGGAAACATAGTATCAGTTCACTTTAATGCATACAGAAAAAACTATTAGGACATAAGATCTGACCACACTATAAATAATTTCTAATTTGAATTGTACAGTTGGTGAAATCCTGTACCTCTATCATACGTTACTTAATAGTCCTATGGTGGAGAACAATTTATCTTAAAACCCAATTATCAAGACATTGTAGGACCTTATGCTCAGAATGGTTAAAAAAAAAAGAAAGAAAGGAAAAAAGCATCAGTTGTCAAGAGGTGCATTTAAAGAGATAATGCCTCTGCCTAATGAAAAACATGGCAGGCCTCTAAATCTCGATTCTCATTAAAGTTAAACAGATCATTCATGATAAAATGCTCTTCTTCAACTTTATAATTCAGGTCATTAACAATAAAATTACGACTTTATTTCATAGGTCACACTCAAGTAAGATAAAGTCAAGGACTAAAAATCACGAGGCTTAAAAAATTCCTTGGCTTTTAAAATACACTGACAAATAACCAAAGCGTAAAGATATGTGGAAATTATTTTTCAGAAGAAAAAAAAATACATACCCCCAAAAAATGGAATGAAATTAAGAGACATCAAAGAAGCAGGGAAATAAAGCCTGGTTAGGAAGAGGCAAAAGATAGTTTTAAAACAAACAGAAAAAGCAAAAATTTAATGCAAAAGATGTGAATTTTAAAAAATTTCAAATCATTAATAGTACCTAAAGTCCCACTTCAATGTTTGGAAGAGATATTTAGAAATACTGAAGACAGAAAAATAATAATACGAACAATCTACAGACAGATTTTTGGTCATGGGGATGAAAAGACAGGAGTGACGGTGATGCTGGGCAGAAATGAAACTAATCTAACATTACTATTCAAATTAGTGAACTTATTTAACAATACTAATAAATATTTTCATTAGTTTGTCGCTAAATAAAAAAAATCAACAAACCAAACGAATCAGTTTAACATGTGACACTATCAGATAAGTACTCTACCCACAAAATATATCCAACTTCTAAAAGGAAATTATGCTCCTAACATTTACATGACAAATTATATGTAAGATCCAGAACTACTCTTGAAAGTGAAATAAAACACAAAGACCAAACTGTTGGGGGAAGGTGCAACTTAAATTAAAAACATCCACCTTACACGAATTAAGAAACATGTTAAAGCATTCTTAATTTCCTGAACATTTCTAACATTTTAGAGAGTGGTTCAAACCCAAAGCACTCTTAATTCAGAGAACGAAAGCAACCTTTAACAGACACAAAATATGCAAGTATTTATTCACATGCAGGTGAGGGCTAAGAATGGAAAAGAAAAATAAGTTAAATGAAAAAGTCACAGACGTCTGTCTAAGTACCCAAGTTGGGAATCCTCTTTACGAACTTAAAACGAAATTACACACACTTAGAAGTTACCAGAGTCAGCTCCATTTTAAAAAGAGCAGTTAATAAAATCTGTTAACATTAATATTTCCTCAAGTGGTATTACAGAAGATATTTTTAGATGGTATATGGATATAGTATATCACCATATCATGCTGTCAGAAAGTAATTTCTTTTTCAATTTTAATCTTCTGATTATATACAGAAGAAAATACTAGTCTTTGATATTACATCAGCATTTTCTAGGTTTCTTCATTAACAGAGTGCAAGCTACATATTAACATGGTAGCTAGCTACAATGTATTTCTTTCTATTATTATTTCTAATGTATTTATTTATGGAGTAAACCTCTGTTAGGACAAGTAATGTTGGTTTCCAATTACAGTAAAATAGCTCCTTCTAAAAATACATTTAAGCAAACAAAGCAGTTTATTTAAATAAGAATATTAAGTCAATAATAGTACAAATGAGAATCAGAGCAACATAACCTGAATGTATATTCCAAGTGACTGAAATCTGAGAAACAGCAAACCACAAAAAGCTAAACAAACTATAGTTTCATGACAGAAGTAAGGAAAAGGGTTGGAATCCGTATTGTTTAGAAAAATCTCAAGTTAAAATATGACAAGATATAAACCTTGAGATCCAATAGGAAATCAAAATGGCTTTATCAACAACAATCTCAGTTCTGAAACTGCATATTAAACTAATCATTTTTAATCTTTATATGGGGAGAAGCAGAAGATAACAAATTTAATCCATGTTTCATTTATCCTTTGGAAAGACCTTCAACTTTAAACTAACTCCCAAATCACTTCATTCCTAAAACACTGATAGAGATTTGGACTTTGTCACCAAATGCAAAAATACTTAGTAGGAAAAATATGAATAACCAAAGAATTATTGTTGCCTACTTATTTCCCCTTAAGTCCTATGAAGTCTCTCACTCTTACATAGTAATTCTGAGAACATTAAGAGAACCATTTATTTTAGCTGGTTGAATTAGGATATAAAAAATTAGCCAAGTGTAGGATATTCCTATTTTATATTCACTTAACATAAGCCTACAAAAAAACTTTAACTGAAAAGTTGATAAACATACAGATTCCTAAACAAAGATATATGCCTCCTTATTTCTATCTCAGTCAGTTCATACAAAATAATAAATAGAAGGATAATGTCAGTAGTATATAGGAATTGGTCGGATTCACAAAAATTATTTTTACTAGGTAAAAGGACTTAGGGTCTTAATCTTCAGTAAGGAGAGAAAAGCCCTTAGCCTGGCTGTAGCATGGCAAAAGCCCTCTGTTCTCTTTTTTAATTAAAAGGAAGCACACACAGGGACTCCTGGGTGGCTCAGTCAGTTAAGCAGCTGCATTCGGCTCAGGTCATTATCCCATAATCCTAGGTTCTGGGATGGAGACCCACACCAGGCTTCCTGCTCAGCAGGGAGCCTGCTTCTCCCTCTGCCTGTGGCTCCCCTCTGCTTGTGTGCATGCGCATGTGTGCACATGCTCTCTCTCTGGAAAATGAATAAATAAAATCTTTTAAAAAATAAAAATAAAAAGAAGCACACACAGTCCCCACCCCCACCCCCCAGAAAGGAATACCTACATTTGGGTTCCCTCCCTCCTCAGAGACGTACAGACCTAGCTCTCAGCACACAGAAGTACACTTCGTGCTGTGCCCATCTTGATGGCAGCTCTACTGGCTCAGAACTCCACTCCTACATACATTATTTCAGATTCAGCCAGTATTTCCATTACAATTTTTTTGAGTATTTTTAATCTCCTCAGAAAATCTCCAGCTCCACACTAAACCATCTGTCAAGGCTGTTCAATTTATCTCTAAAGTACCAGTTATGGTTTTTATCAGTGCTCTGGTTACAAAGTTGCAGAGATTTTTAGTGATTTGTCCTAACCCTTTATTAACCATGAGGTCTATTATTTTCAGTGTTTAGTTTTGCAGAAGGTCAAGGTTTTCAGGAATCCATGTATCATGTTACAGCAGAAACACCTACACTGTTACCCTGATATAGCCGTAATCCTAACAAAACGGTAAGTGATATAAACAGTTGTATGGTAGGTAAACCAGCTAGTAACATCTAGGCCTTACCTGGTCTCTGGCTCACTGGTGGACTCCCATCAATTCCCGAGAGTATAATGGGAACAGAGCCCAGAGATGAAGTTGGTGTGGTCACCATGGAGGAAGATGCAGCTGTGGTCACCACGACTATGGAGGTGGAGGCAGTGGAAGCAACAGGAAGAGTTATAGTTGGAGGAGATGCTACCAAAGACTTAGGAAAAGCAACTGAAGCCACAGTCGTTTTGATAAGGTTCACAGTGGCTGTAGACTGGGAAGGTGTTACAGGGGTGCTGGTATTAGTTTCAGAAACCTCAACAACCCCTGCAGTGGTGGCACCAGAAGAATAAGTAGTTTCTTTAGTTCCCACGTCAGAAATAGCAGTCATAGGTGTCACAGCAGTAACATTCTCTAAAAACACTTGAGGGGTGGTAGTAGTGACAGCAGCAGTCACAGGGCTGCACACCTGAACTGGCTCAGAAGAAACCACAGGTGTGACGACCATTACTGGAGAAGGTCTGATACTGAACTTCTGTGGCCCTGTTAGGGGTTGGGGTGTGCTAACTCCAGGTATCTTCTGCTGCAGGGCTCCAACTTTACTCATCACAAACTGTGTGAACACACCACCAGGAGAGGGTCGAGCCGCTGCAAATAAAAATTTGCAGGTCAAATATCTTCAGTTCTCATATTTTATCCTCTTAGTGATTGTGTTTATCAACATTTATTGTGCACCACTGGGTCAATTTCTTACAGGTACTACCTACCGGCATGATATGTGCCAATTTCCACCCACAGAAATCACACACTTCTCTCAACCCAAACCAAACCTTTATAATACTATGAAAGGGATTAAAACTGGGTGTTCCTACTAAGATTCTTTCGACTGTGCAATATAGCCAAATTGCCAGGACACTAAAAAGGCAATATAGCAGCACACAACTTCATCATCTAAAACAGTGAAGAACATCGTAAGGAGATTTTTCTTCCCCTAACTCTAATTTTAAAACTTGTTTCACCACTTCCTCCTGTCCCAGCACCTCCACGTCTTTGTAACTGCTATCCTCTTATGAGACAGTTAAGTTTTACATATTTCCGAAGTGTATAAAGACACTTTTCAAAAGAGAGCAGGATAGGACTTAAAATCACCAGTTAGAGCTACTTTAAAAATAGTAAAATGGGGTCTTTTTAAGGCATACAATGCTTGTCCTCCATCTTCATATAACTCCAGCATTCAGCCGGATTATTTCAATTTCCCATTACAGGAATAAGAATACAGCAATGGACACTTATAGTCCTAAACAGATCTGAACAACAAAAAGAATTATTCAATAAACTGACTACATATACTCGCAATGCTATAAGACAAAATGCTTTCAGAAAGTAGTTTATTACAGACTCCGGCATTGAAATATTAAACAAATGAGGTTTTCACAGAACAGGATGAATAGAATAAAGCAACACTTCCAACTTATGTTTTTCAAGAGCTTTTTATTCTAAGCCTATACTACACAAACTCAACCCCCTTGGATTTGCTAGCTCCTTGGTTTCATAAGTTCAAGGAACATATATATGACTGGTTACAAAAATACCAGGGCCCGGGGCGCCTGGGTGGCTCAGTGGATTAAGCTGCTGCCTTCGGCTCAGGTCATGATCTCAGGGTCCTGGGATCGAGTCCCGCATCGGGCTCTCTGCTCAGCAGGGAGCCTGCTTCCCTCTCTCTCTCTCTCTGGCTGCCTCTCTGTCTACTTGTGATCTCTCTCTGTCAAATAAATAAATTTAAAAAAAAAAAAAAAATACCAGGGCCCATAAAAGAAATATTAAAGTAGGTAAAGTATTTAAGAGTAAGTCTTCCTTTTTTAAAAATAAAATAAAAAATCTAAGTCTTTTCTGTATTAATAAAACCAGTCTAAAAGTCTAGAAATAACTATTAACTAGAGTTCATCTACTATCATAGGTGGTCAGGAAGAATTACCAAAAACAGACAAGATCAGGCAAGACAGACATCAAGAATAAGAACAATGCCAATTATATATTTCTCTAATTTTCACGACCTCTATACTTGTATCCACTGGCCAAGCACCAAGGCACAGGCCTTTCTAAAATATATATATATATACAGTCCAACTTACCAATCGGTCTTTTTGCCGGGACAAATGCCTTCAGATTCTTCCCAGGGTGATTTGTTGTAGCGCCAGAGGAGGATGCCGTTTTGCAATTGGATGTTGAAGGCAACAGGGTACGTGGTTTCCTGGATGCAGCCACCTTGGCATTGGATGCTACCTTGGAGATGACAGTACTGAGGGTTGAGAGGTCCAGGACTGAGGGTCGCAACCTGCCTGTGATATAAGCAGCTAGCCTATTGGCTGGATGCAATGCCCCCATCTGTCCCAATAGCAACTTAGCCTGCGGGTAACTCTTACCATTAACCTGAAACAAGTGGCAAAGAGAAATTCTGTAAAGATAAAATTCTCTTGCTAACTTATCTCCCTTGACAGGGGTTTCATTTTTACAAGGTTTTAAAAGTCTATTCTTCAGATTTAAAGGGAAAAAGAAATGAACTTTTTCCATTTGATACATAATCTGAGTATTAGAAGGTGGGAAAAAAAAAAAGCTGCCATCTCATATTCTGAACTAATCTCATCTTCATTTTGGTAGTTTGGAAACAGACTACTTAGTTCATCAATATCTGCTCCTAGATATGTGAGAGGCACAGTCAAATCTAAGGAATCATCCAACAGTTTTACTTAAGCAATTCTGGTTAAACTATTAACAATCACCACCAAAAAATGAATAGCTGTGTTCCCCAGAATCTCTCTGACAAGACCAAGGAGGCACAGTGAAGCCCTCTCAAGGGTCCCTTCAAGCATCCTTCATATTTGAAAAATATATGGTGAATCTACTTTTAAGTTTTAAGAAAGCCATTGTTATAATATCCTAAGCCAAAAGGTCCCCTTCAGTCTTTAAAACCCTCAACTTTGAAGATTCTGTTACGTCTTGGACAAAACTTGAGCTCAAGAAAAGAGCTAGAAGAAACTCAATTATAACTTTAGAAACAATCACTGGCCACCAGAACAAGTAATCAATAAATGAGGTAAAGATTTTTCTCTACTGCCTGAGCTGACACACTGTCCATCTGAGACTGCACAATTGTTTTTTTAAAAAGAAAAGGAAAAAAAAAACCTTCTCTAATTTCTTACCCATGTTCTCAAAGTCCTATTCCTGGGTTACTAGAGAAGACATCCTTTTCTGTTCCTCCTTTCCATCACTGAAAAGGGGGAGAGGGTGAAGTGTGGTGGAGAAACCCCTACTCTCTAAAGTAATAGGAAACTGGTAAAGAGAAGAGCTACAGCAAGCCAACCTCTCCTCAAAGACAAAAATTACTTAAATGAAACCACAATTATTCCCAGATAGATCAGAAATATCTCTGCCTTGAGTTTGATATAAAGAATGTGATCTTTCCAACCTAAAGGAAAGTTTACTGTAGTTTTTCAGGGTCTCTGGAGGTCTAAGATACCTCATCTTCTCCTTTGGGACTTGCTGTAAAGACTATTCAACAGCTTCCCTAAAGCCTACATTACAGTGGCTTGACTACTTAGGCAAATTTGTATTTTACGGTGGCTTTCTGAGTCCGAGACAGGAGAGAACACAAATTTCTATACCTGTATTGGGGGGGGGGTCCCCAAGTCTCACTAGAAATGAGCTCAAGTCTCTGTTCTCAAAGTATCAAAACAATAAATGAAATAAGAAAACACTGTTCCCCTCAAGAAATACCAAAAGAACCAGTTACATAGCACCATCAAGAATAAAAGTTTTTAATTAAGTAGATGAGTGAAAGAGTCGTATTAATGGAACAGCCCACAGCCCAGAGAAGTGGTCAAGCTAGTAAAGTCAAGTAACCTTGGCAAGCATGTCAGACACTTCCACCCATTTGCTACTCTGACATAAAAGTGCATTTAATATCACTGAGCAAGAGGAGAAAACCTTTTTACTAAAATTACATTTTACTTCAAAACTTCTCCTTCCAAAGGATTTTCTAGATGCCGGTGTAATTTTACTAATATTACCTGTCTAAATTACTAAACAACGAGGATTTATTTGTACTATGACAATCATCATATTAGCAAGAACCCTACTATGGACCAAATCAAGAAAAAAAATGCAATTTTTAG
Source organism: Mustela nigripes (assembly GCF_022355385.1). Classification (NCBI taxonomy): domain Eukaryota; kingdom Metazoa; phylum Chordata; class Mammalia; order Carnivora; family Mustelidae; genus Mustela; species Mustela nigripes. Next base: position 60,569,130 of record NC_081569.1, on the reverse strand, counting down.
AAATTTTATACTTTTCAATAACACCTTGCAAAAATTTTCTCCAAGTTTCCAACCATACACTACTACCTTACAATCAATTTCACCTTGTTTTGTTTTGAAAGCTATTTATTAATAATAATAATCCCAAGAACTAGATGGAACTCCTTACTATAGTTGTCTAAGTATCAGCAGAGCCCAAGCAGTAAAATTTTGAGAGTCAGGAACTTTCTGAGAAGATAGAAATAAAATCATAAGCTAATATAGGGCTCCACAGTTCGTTTATAAATGTGTCAAAAATTTACTCTAGGTATGCATTTATAAACTAGGCCTATTACAAAAAGAGATGTTTGTCACCCAGTTCCCAGGAAATGTGAAGATAAATGATATAAGGCCCACAAAGGGCTCTGAAAAATCAAGATGTTACCTAAGTAGAAAAAGGTGCTACATCCAGATTAAAGGCAATTCTCACCTGGATAAGCCCAGATGTGCTTGAACTGGGTTTACGTTTATAGGCCACAAGCTTCCCTGCAGGAGAAAGCCCTGCGTAAAAAGGCAGACCTTTGCCTCCATGTAATCTCTCCCTCACTGAATCCAGGGCATCTGTCTGCACAGGAGAGATATCATCCATTTTCCCAGGGGATAATGGACCATCAGGAGTCTCTGATCCAGATTTCTCAGCCATATCATCTTGGTCTTGGCATGATGGCATAGAGATTTTCACACGAGAAGAATAAACAGGAGGGTTCTTCTCACCCCGGCTCTTTCGCTGAGAAGCCAACTCAATGATGAAGTTGCCCACCTTAAGTGACTGTGGCATGTTGCTATTGATGTGCTGGGATAAGATGCTCAAAATCTTGTTCCGATCCTCCTCCCAGTTGCAGTCTGAGATGATTTCTATCAGTTTGGTGGGACCACCTGGTGACCTCTGATGCACATAGGAGGTAGAGGATTCCCCTTCATTGCAGGAAGACTTCCAGCTTTTCTCTGATAAGGAATTGAAAGATATTTCTGCATCATAGCATTTTGTACTGAACTTTAAAAGATTTTATTTTCTCTGGGTTCTCAGAAAAGTGCCAATAGCACAGAAATTGAGCACTTGCCCAGTGTCTGAATCCCACGTACTTCCAGTGGTAATTTAACAACTCACAATTTGGGACTTTTCCATGAAAAAGGAATATTCCAGAGAATCATACTATAATAGGATATCCTGCTGCTTGGGGTCACTAATAAAAAAAGAGTCTCACTTTAAGACCGCTCCAAAAGCCATAACTATTATATAAGAAAGTGTTACACCTTGCAAACAAAGCATGACCTATAACCAAGGTTAAGACTTGATATAGTTTGGTGTTCTGCTATCCATACAGGAAAAGCAAAGACACCTGCAAGACGCTTTGTAACATGTGATAGCTAGATTCAATCCTAAAGAACAAGAGAAAGACTATTGTGGTTAAAAAGTGTATTCTACTTCTAGTTTCTACTGCAAATACTTCTGAATTACTTCTGTGACACTAGATATGACTGCTCCATTTCTACATTATGTGCAGATTATTTAGCTCACCAGGTATTTATATTCATAGCAATGTGTTAACTGGATGTCTGTTTCACTGATTTCTACAGCACAGTCTCCCAACCACTGTGCTAATTACAAGTATGTCAGGATATAGATGCACTCAGCCTTCAAGGTGGCTATGTTCTCAGACAGGTTCTCTTTACCCCAGCAGCCTCTCCCAAATACCTCAATATGCTATAAAAATAATACCACTTTTCATGTGTATCATGCCATTAAAAAGAGGGGGCACGCTTGGGTGGCTCAGTGAGTTTAGCATCCAACTCTTGATTTGGGCTCAGGTCATGATCTCGGGGTCCTGGGATCATGCCCCACATTGGGCTCCACGGTCAGCTGGGAGTCTGCTTAAGGACTCTCTCTCTCCCCCTGCCCCCCACTTGTACTGTTTCTAATAAATAAATCTTAAAAAAAAACAAAAGAGAGAGAATCATTAACCATATCCTAAGTGTCTCATGAAATAACGTGCCAGATCAACATGAATGAATTTTATTTTTTTTTTTAGTAGGAGTGATAAACAGTCCAAATAATAGGAAAAGACTTCTCTATCATCTCCATTTTTAGAAGAAGCTAGAAAAGGGGTAGGTAAAAATGTTTTGGGTGTGTGTGTGTGTGTGTGTGTGTGCGCGCGCAGATTATTACCATATATATATATATACATATACAGATTATTACCATACATATAATTACTATAAAATGACTTAAGACTTAATTTTCAAACAGACCTTGCAATTTATCAGAATCATCCTCTAGGTCACAGGTGACTGGTTTCAATGGCTGCTGTTCAGAATCAGGCTCCTAAAGAAGGGTATAACACAAATACTTCAACACAAAATAATTACCAACAGAAACTAGGACATAGACATTGAATCTCTGAAAGAAGCCTGAAACAGGAGAAAGACTCAAGTGTCAACAGCTTCACATCTATATGCACAGCTGCATTACTATCATATTATATAAGCCTTGGCAAAAACAGCCTAGCTCTCTAATGTCCTTGACAGTAACTGAGTCACCAAGAAAAAAATTAACAGCACACTTTATATTTAGTTTATTCTAGTAAAGAAGGCAAAAAATTCGATGTTTAATAGAACAAGCTTCAGTTAATCTGAAAAATCACTAATGCAGATACGAATCCTAATAATCACAGAAAAATGATTTAATAAAACTCAGAAATGTTTAATCTTTTAAAAATTACTTCAGCTTCAGAAATAGTACTTTAAATAACCTTAAGGGATTGTTCTCTAAAACAAGTATGCAGAGAAACAAACTGATCCATCATCACATAACCTTTCTCTGCCCCTCAAGAATGACTCCAAATTTTTCTGATAGTGATGTAAATTCTAATACTAGCAACAGGGAAATGGAAGTTAAAAAGACAAATCAGGCAATAAGTAAATCACCTTTACACTACAGTTCTCAGGACTAGACTGACATGAGCCCTGCTGCTGAAATGATGGGGATGGGGATGGTGATGGTTGTCTCTGTTCCTCTTTCTTTCGTTCATATACTCGAACTCGGGCACAAGTCATCATACTCTCAAAGTACAAGTACACTGGATCCTTGTCCTCTTCCCGAATCTGTAAGTTTCATAAAACAAAACATTCAATACAGTGGGGTAAAAAACATGCTAGACTCCAAAAGGAAAAGAATGTTTAATCTTTATCTCTATTACAGCATTTGAAATTTTTTTTTTATTTTTTTTATTTTAAAAGATTTTATTTATTTATTTGAGAAAGAGAGAGCACAAGCAGAGGGGAAAGATCACAAGTAGGCAGAGAGGCAGGCAGAGAGAGAGGGGGAAGCAGGCTCCCCGCTGAGCAGAGAGCCCGATGTGGGCCTCGATCCCAGGACCCTGAGATCATGACCTGAGCCGAGGGCAGAGGCTTAAGCCACTGAGCCACCCAGGCGCCCCGCATTTGAAATTTTTAAATGCAAATTTTAACGAGTAGAATCAATATGTGCTAAATGTCGTGGGCAGTCAGAAAGGATCTGGTTTTCTACCAAGAAATCTCAGATCACATCAGAGCAGTGCTTCTCAAATAATCTGCAATGAGGATGCATTTCTGAATTACCAATCCAACACAGACTGATCCTTTTGTAAAATGTTTTTAGAAAAACAAAAGACATGTAAAATACAAGCCTAAGTATTTTAGTATTGAGTTTAATACACATAAAATTATTCTATCAAGTATCTGTAAAAGTTTCTAAATATTTACTCCCATTTTCTATATTTATTTCATCATATCCTAGTAACAAGTAGTTTTGGATCAGCACAAAGAACACATTGAACAGCACCACACTAAGACATCTTTAAGACTGAAATGGATTTAATCATCAGAAATGCTTAAGCTCTTAACAGAAAAAGCATCAGCTCTTTTACCTATCAATCTTCATAGTCATATATCAACTATTACTTAAATCTTTACTGTTACTGTATATAAAGAAGTCGGCTTTAAAAAGATGAGTTACTTCTTACAGCTTTTCCAAATGCTTTCCTACTAAAAATATGTATGCACTACATCTCAATTACTCAATATTCTACACTACAGGACTAAGAACAGGATCTTTAAAACACTTTTGAACACAACTTTATATGATCTTCCTGAATAGAGATCTGGCTATCCTTAAAAACAGTAGGAATTCTTAGTATATTCACTCCACTTTTAAAGACATTTAAAGTTCCAGCAATTAAGCTAATTAAAAATTGATGCTCACAGGTATATTACTTAAAAGCAGAATGATTCACAGAATACAAACCAAAAATCTCGTTGAAATCCATTATCTCTACAAATGACTTCTGTAACTTGCAGCAAAAGATGAAAATCTGGGCTTACCACAGGATTGGGTTTGGGAGTATATGCCCGTGCAGGTTTAATTCCAGTGAGCACTTTGCCCTTCACAGTAGCAGGTAAAACTTCTGGCTGAGGCAACAACAATGGCTTCATAGGCTCAATGACAGAAGGTGTTGGGATATAAACTGGCTCTGGATCTACTTCACCTTCTACTTTCACCCATAATGGGTAATGTCGAACAGGCTGTTCAGGCTCTGTTTCACATATAGCTTAACAAAAGAGACGGGTAAGATTTTAAGTGACTTTGGCAACAAAAGTTCAGAGGCATTTCCAAAACAAAATGTGTTCCCTCACAGAAAGCAGTAACTCATTAAAACGATCTAACAGATGCCCCCTAAAAAACCTTTAGTTGCCATCATATACCTTAATTTATTCATCTATTAACCAAATATTTGTTGAATACAAAGTTAATATAACAGTAATTTGCAGCTGTACTGAAAGACCCGGTTTGCTGATTGGCTTTGGGGACCCGCGCGCGTGGAGAGAGAGGCGGGAAGGGGGAACAAGCTGATTGGTTCTGAGGGCCCGCGCGCGGGAGGAGAGAGGCAGGGAGGGGGAACAAGAAGGGGGAAGGTAGGAATGCCATCACGGCGTCTTCTATTATTTCTATAAGCCAAGCAGTTACAGAAGGGCAAAAGAGCAATCAATAAGCAATTAATAACCTAATTTACGCCTAAAAGCCAGCGGTTCACAGAAAAGCAAACAAGCGGTTAGTTATCCTATCTATCTTCTAGGGGAGGGGTCTTTCAGTACTTTGTTTCCTACAGGATTTAAGAGACTAATACTTTTAAGAGGAAAAAAAATTTATTAGTGTAAAAGCTATTATTACTTTAATTTTGGTTTGTAACTTGAAATTGTTTTCTAGATAATTTGGAAAATTAGTATTTTTTTAAAGTTTTAGTTTATCTTTTTGAACAATGTATAAAGTTGTAAAACTGTGACATCAGCAACTGAAAAGGGTAGGGATGGAGGTGTAAAGGAGAATTTCTGCACGTTATTGAAGTTTAAATTACATAAATTCGACCTAGTGTCTTACAAATTTAGAATATTAAATGTAATCCCATGGTAACCACAAAGAAAATAGTTACACAGTATACATTAAAGAAAACAAGGAAAGAATCGGAAAAATTCCCTACAAAATACCTACTAAACACAAAAAATAATAATGTAGGAAATAAGGGCCAAAAGGCTTCAAGGCATACACAACAAATACAAGATGAATAAGAAAAAGAAAGCACAATGACAGAAGTTCCTCCTATCAGTCATTATTTTAAACATAAATGCATTGAATTCTCCCATCAAAGACAGACTTGGAAAAACTGATAAAAACACTTGATCTGGTCGCCAGGGTGACTCAGTGGGTTATGCCTCTGCCTTTGACTCAGGTCATGATCTTGGGGTCCTGCGATGAAGCCCCACAACAGGCTCTCTGCCCAGCAGGGAGCCTGCTTCCCACCCCCTGCCTGCTTCTTTGCCTACCTGTGACCTCTTTCCCTGTCAAATAAATAAATAAAACCATAAAAATAAAAAACAAAAAACCCCACACATGATCTAGTTATACCTTGTCCACACAAGACACAAGATCCAAAGACACAAACAAGTTGAAAGTGAAAGGCTAGGAAAAGATATTCCCTGAAAATGATAACCAAAAAAAAGAGTATGAGTGGCTGCACTAATATCAAACAAAATAAATATTAAATTTTAAAAAGCTGGGGCGCCTACGTGGCTCAGTCGGTTAAGCATCCAACTCTTTTTTTTTTTTTTTAAAGATTTTATTTATTTATTTGACAGAGAGAAATCACAAGTAGGCAGAGAGCCAGGCAGAGAGAGAGAGAGAGGAGGAAGCAGGCTCCCTGCCGAGCAGAGAGCCCGATGCGGGACTCGATCCCAGGACCCTGAGATCATGACCTGAGCCGAAGGCAGCGGCTTAACCCACTGAGCCACCCAGGCGCCCCAAGCATCCAACTCTTATCTTGGTTTTGGTTTGGGTCATGATCTCAAGATCAGGCCCCACAATGGGCTGAAGAGTCAGCGATAAATATGCATGAGATTCTCTCCCACACTCTCTGCCCCTCCCCCTACTTGGGCGCTCTCACTCTCTCAAAATAAAATCTTAAAAAAAAAAAAAAAAGTTGCAAGAGACAAAAAAAGAACATTATGTATTAATAAAAGTTTCAATACATCCAGAACAAGTAACAATTATAAACATGAACATACCTAATGACAACCCATCAAAATATATGAAGCAAAAACTAAAAAGAATTAAAGGCACAAACACACAGTTCTGCAATAATACCTGGAGACTTCAAAACCCCACTCACAATAACGGATAGAAAATAAGTAGGGAAACAGAGGATTCAACACAATAAACCAACTAGATCTATTTATTTGACAGAGAGAGAGAGAGATCACAAGTAGGCAAAGAGGCAAGCAGAGAGAGGGGGGGGGGGAAGCAGGCTCCCTGCTGAGCAAAGAGCCCCATGCAGGGCTCGATCCCAGGCCCCTGAGATCAGGGGCCTGGGCAGAGGGTTAACCCACTGAGCCACCCAGGCGCGCCAAACTCTTCGATCTAAAAGGCATATACAGAACACCCTACCCAACAAGAGAACACACTGCATATCTTCTGGGATAGATCACATGTTAGGTCACAAATTAAGTCTGAAGAGATTTAAAAAGATATCATGCAAATTACTTTCTCTGCCTAGGACAGGATGAAGTCAGAAATCAGTAACAAAAGAACACTGGATATTAAACAACACACTTTTAAACAATCAATGGATTAAAGAAGAAATCAACAAAGGAAATCAGGAGATACTGAGAGACAAAGGAAAACAAAAATACAACACACCAAAACGACAGACAAAGCAGGAGTGGTTTTATAGGAAAAACATAGCAGCTCTAAATGACATTAAAAAAACAAGAAAGACCTCCCAAATTAACAACCTAGCTTTACAACTTAAAGTTTAAGGTCCTATTCAGCCAGAGCCTCCCCACCCCAGTTGAACAGCCATTTTGTTGTTTATACAGTAAAACTTAAATTGACCCTGCTCCCCCAGGGGAACTTACTTAAAAGCAAGTCCAGGAAAACCAGTCCTAGGTAACAAAGCTCAAATACAAGGGTGGGTCAGATCAGGTGGAGATAACAGCCCGAGAATCAGGAATGAGTCGGGTCTGGTGGAGACATCCAATCAGTGAAGTATGCATATTGTCCCCCTAGGAGTGTGGGCCCCACCTTTTGGGCACCTTTTGGGCATCAATTCTGACCAAGGTGATAGGCTAGTTCAAAATAGCTACTATGGGGTGAACTTTAGTTCAATTGGCCACCCGTGTGTGACCTAGCATGACTGTGCAGCTTTCTCTGTGTGTTGCAATCTCATTGGCCACCTGTGTGTGGCCAGGTTCAACCACCATGGTCTTTGCTCTATAAAAAGTTAGTCTGTGAGGCAGGGAGGGGTCGCCCTCTCTGTAACAAGAGGTGCCCCAAATGGTCTGTTTGCTGGTCGGTTTGATTCTTAATGCTTGGCGCGAAATAAAGCTTTGCTTGACCTTCCCTTTGTATCAGTCTCGCTCCTTTGACCATGGACCCATTATTGGGGGACCCAACAAAAGAACTAGGAAAAAGGAACAAAGCTAAATAAAAAGAAAATAAAGATTAGAACAGAGATAAATGAAATATGTAATAGAAAAATAAAGACAATCAATGAAACCAAAAGTTGCTTATTCAGAGAGATCAACAAAACTATTATACTACCTAGACAGACTAAGAAAAAAAAGTGGACTCAGATGACTAAATCCAAAATGAAATTAATTCTACAAAAATAAAAAAGATTACAAGAAAGCACTATAAAAAACTGTAAACCAACAAACTGGACCACCTAAATGAAATGAACAAATTCCTAGAAATACAAAATCTACCCAGGGGAAACAGCCAATCAGACCTAAAAACTAGTAAGGAAACTGAATCACTAATCAAAAACCCACCGAAAAAGCCCTGGACTTGAAAGCTTCACTGATAAATTCTATTGAACACTTTAAGGACAAATATCTCAATCACTGTAAAACTTATCCCAAAAATGAAAAAGGGTACATTTCCCAACTCATTCTATGAGGCCAACATTACTCTGATACCAAACCCAAAGACATTTAACAAAAATCCAGACCAATATCCTTTACCAACACTGTTGCAAAATTCCTCCACATGGAAATAAAGACTTAGACAATTACAACCAAAAAACACTTCTGAAAGAAATTAAACAAAACACTTCTGAAAGAAATTAAACACAACAGAAAAAGAAGCACACCCCATGCTCATGGATTTTAAGATTTAACATTAAAATGTCAATATTACTCAAAGCAATCTACAGATTCAGTGCAATCCTCATTAAAATCATAATGACATTTTTTGCACAAACAGAAAAATTCATTCTGAAATTCATATGGAATCTCAACTCATGTGACTAGCCAAAAAAAAATCTAGGACCATAACAAAACTGGAGTACTCACACTTCCTGATTTCAAAACTTACTACAAAACTACCATAATCAAAACAGTGTAGGACCAACATAAAGGCAGACAAACAGACGAATGGAATACAACAGAAAGCCCAAAAATAAATCCTTGCATATACGGTCAATTAATTTTTGAACAACAGTGCCAACCAAGATCATTCCGTACAAATAGGACAGTGTTTTCAACAAATGGTGCTGGGAACACTAGGTATCCACATGCAAAAGAGTGAAACTGGATCCTTATATAACACCACATATAAAAATATTAACTCAAAATGGATCAAGGACCTAAATATAAGACCTAAATCAATAAAACTCTTACAAGAAAAAACAAATGCTTCAAAACACTGGATTTGGTGATCACTTCTTGAATACAACATTAAAGGAACAGACAGCAAAAGAAAAAGAACCACAAGAGTCATAAAGATTTTTTAATATTTTCTATCAAAAGACAGAAAACAAAAAGTAAAAAGGTAACCCAAGAATCGGAGATTTGCAAAAAAACACATTTTGGTAGGAGATAATACACAGAATATAGAGAGAACTCCTAAAACTCAGTAACAACAACAAAAAAACCCCCAAACAACCCAGATCAACAACGAGGAGCGAACTTGAATAGGCATTTCTACAAAGAAAACAGACAAATGGCTAATAAGCACATGAAAAGATGCTCAACACCAGTAATCTTCAGGGAAGTGCAAATCAAAACTACAATCAGATACCATACCTCACAGACATTTGGATGGATTCCATCCAAAAAGGGGGGGAAAAAAAGATGCTGGTGAGGATGTAGAAAAATTAGAACCCTGGGGCACTGTTAGTGGGAATATTAAATTGCACAGATACTACAGGAAACAGTAGGAAAGTTCCTCAAAAAATTTAAAAAAGAATTACAATATGATCCCAAAATTCCCCTTCTGGATATATACCCCAAAAAACTAAAAGCAGGATCTCAAAAAGATACCTGTACACACCAGCATTATTATTTTTTTAATTTATTTATTTGATAGAGAGAGATCACAAGTAGGTGGAGAGGCAGGCAGAGAGAAGGGCAAAGCAGGCTCTGCTCAGCAGAGAGCCTGATGTGGAACTCGATCCCAGGACCCTGAGACCATGACCTGAGCCGAAGGCAGAGGCTTAACCCACTGAGCCACCCAGGAGCCCCGTCACCAGCCTTATTCACAATCGCTAAAATGAGGAAAACAGGAGTGCCCATCAATGGATGAATGGTTAAGCAAAATACAGTACAGTCCATCAATGGAATATTATTCGGCCTTTAAAAAGGAAGGAAATTCTACAATAAGCTGTAGCATCAGTGAACCCTGAGAAGGTATTAAGTGAGATGAACCAGTCACAAAAAGACAAACACTAAATGATTCCACTTATATGAAGTACTTGGTCAAAATCATCAAGACAAAGTAAAATGGTGACTGCCAGAGGCTGGGGAAGAGGGAAAAGAGGAGTTATGGTTTTAATGGATTCACAGTTTCAGCTCTTTAACATAATGAAAGTTATGGTGATAATAGTTATTAGCAACAGTGTGAGTGTATTTAATACCATTGAACTGAGCACTTCCCCACATCAGGTTCCCTGCTCGGCAGAAGGCCTGCTTCTCCCTCTCCCACTCCCCCTGCTTGTGTTCCCTCTTTCTCTCTCTCTCTCTCTCTCTGTCAAATAAATCTTTAAAACACAACAACAACAAATGGTTAAGATAGTAAAGTTTATGATGAATGTATTCTACAATAAAAAAGTTTTTCTAAAGAATGGATGTTGAATTTTAATCTTTACAGCATTTGCTAGTATCATAAAATTTCTCTCCTTTAATCTTGCTAATGGGGGGCACCTGGGTGGCTCAGTGGGTTAAGCCGCTGCCTTCGGCTCAGGTCATGATCTCAGGGTCCTGGGATCGAGCCCCACATCGGACTCTCTGCTCTTCGGGGAGCCTGCTTCCTCCTCTCTGCCTGCCTCTCTGCCTACTTGTGATCTCTGTCTGTCAAATAAATAATCTTGCTAATGGTTTTAAATGTTCTATCATTTGAGATAACACTGTATCCCTGTGTAAAGATAAGTAAAAATTTAACAATAAATTTCCCATTTTTTCATATCAAACAGCCAACAACAGTCCTATAAGTAAACATGTTTTTCCTTTTTTTCTCTTATAGCTTTATTGATCTATAACATATAGTACCACACATTCAACTTAATGAACTCTGACATACATATACCACTGTGAAACCATCACAACAATTAAAGGTAACATCAACTCCAAGATGTCCTTGTAATTTTAACTGGATAAACTTCTTATACAATCCCTCCATCTTCCCCTCTGCCTCCAACATCCATCCCAACCCTGTCTAGGCAAACACTGTTCTATATATTAGGTTTTTTTTTTTCTTTCTTAACATAGAATAGAAATGTTAACTTGGGGGAAAGGTTGAAGCCAACTGCTTATCATTCAGCATAATTATTCTGAGACTGATCCTTGTTGCTGAGTGTATCAATAGTTTGTTTCATCTTTCTGCTGAGTAGTATTCCACTGTTTGTAACTATACCAAATGTCTTTATCCATTCACCTCTTGAGGGACACCTAGGCTGTTTGCAATTTTCTTGCTATTACATATAAAGCTGTTATGAGTGCCCACACACAAGATTTTATGTGACACACACTTTCATTTCTGTTGAATAAATGAAAACAAGTGAAATAACTATGTTGTACGGCAGACTTATTTTTAGTATTTTAAGAAACTACCAAACTGTTTTCTAAAGTGACTATACCGTTTCACATTCCTACCAGCTATGCAAGAGACTTCATATGCTCTATATTCTAATCAGGACTTGGTACAGTCAGTCTTCTTAATTTTAGCCAGTTAAATGTATACGTTAATATCTTCTTGTGTGTGTTTTTTAGCTGGGTACAGTGCACTTTATTGATGGTACATAACAAGGCAGGACTCCCTAAGTCCCTCCCCTTCTCCAGGTAATCTGGGAAGAAATTATATAGAGGTCAAGACATTCTCAGTGTGCTGGGGCAAGAATTCTCAACATCTCTCTTCTTGCTCTTCCTGGGGCTGTTACTCCTTGGAGGCCATGCAGACTGTAAGGTCCACCACCTGATTCGTGTAGCCAAATTCATTCTCACACCAGAAAATGAGCAAGGGTGGAAGACTGGGTGTCAGTGTTAAAGATGCAGGAGACAATCTTCTCCTCCAAGTGGCCCAGGATGCCCTCTGAGGAAGCCAGTCAAAGCCTGTTTACTCCAGTCTTCACCATCATGTCTTGGGGACAAGGCTGGCACTGCACCAGAAGATGAGGCTATCTATTGATCAGGGAAGAGCAGAGAGCCTCCTCGTGGCTTTAATAAAGCACTTTTTAATGACTACTAATAACTTTTCATGTGCCTGATCTTTGTGTACCACCTGCTTATATTGTCTTTTCATTTTTCTGTTCATTTTTTAAAAATTATGTTGACTGTCTTCTGAGTTCTTAGTATTTTCAATGAATTTTAAGAATTCTTTATTACAGGGCGCCTGGGTGGCTCAGTGGGTTAAGCCGCTGCCTTCGGCTCAGGTCATGATCTCAGGGTCCTGGGATCGAGTCCCGCATCGGGCTCTCTGCTTGGCGGGGAGCCTGCTTCCTCCTCTCTCTCTCTGCCTGCCTCTCTGCCTACG
>NC_081569.1:60513549-60556459 GCF_022355385.1 Mustela nigripes | reverse complement strand
CTTCGGCTCAGGTCATGATCTCAGGGTCCTGGGATCGAGTCCCGCATCGGGCTCTCTGCTTGGCGGGGAGCCTGCTTCCTCCTCTCTCTCTCTGCCTGCCTCTCTGCCTACTTGTGATCTCTCTCTGTCAAATAAATAAATAAAATCTTTTAAAAAAAAGAAAAAAAAAAGAATTCTTTATTACAGACAAGGGCCACCTGGGTGGCACAGTCAAGCTGGACATGTGACTTCGGCTCCGGTCGTGATCTTGGGGTCCTGGGATACGGCTCTAAGTTGGGTTACCTGTTCAGCAGGCTCTGCTTCTCCCTCTGCCTGCACCCGCCCCATCTCAATAAATAAAATCTTTTAAAAAAAATTCTTTATTACAGATACAGGTCCTATGTTGGCTGCATATTTTCTATAGTATTTCTCTTAGTTTATGGCTTGTCTTTTAATTTTAACAGGTCTTCTGAAAAGCAAGTTTTTAATCTTGAGAAATTCATTTCATTACATTTTTTTATATTAATGATTGTGGTTCTGGTATCCTATTTTAAAAATCTTTATGAGTCACAGATCACAAAGGATATTTCCCTTTATTTTGTTCTATACAGTGTATACTTTAAAGCACTTACACTTAATCTAAGACTAACTCTTAAATCTTGAGATAATTTTTATATATAAAGTCATGACTGAGGTTCTGATTTTATTTTTGGAGGCAGGAGAGAGCAGTTTCTAGCTATCAAATTGCTCCACATCCATTTGTTGAGAAGATCATTTCCTCATTAAACTGACTTGGCACTGTGCCAAAAAAATTCACTGAATTCACTGGCTTTGTATTTATGTATATCAACTTCTGATTTCTCTGTTCTGTCTCACTAATGTATAAGTCTTTATCCCAAATCCTTCAGCTTTATAGTATGTCTTAAAATCTGGTAGTCTAACTCTACCAACTCTGTTCTTTATTGAAATTGTTTATCAAACAGCCATTCTCAGTTCTTTGCTTTTCCATGTAAATTTTACAAACTTGAAAATTTCTACCGAGAAAACCCTGCTGGGATTTTCACTGGAAGAGCATTTTTTTTAAAATATTTTATTTATTTCAGAGTGTACGAGAGAGAGAGAGCATGAGAGCAGGGTGAGGGGTGGAGGGAAAAACAGACTCCTCGCTGAGCAAGGGACTCTGGGATCACGACCTGAGCCAAAGGTAGATGCTTAACCAACTGAGCACGCATGTGCCCCATGAAGAGCATTTATTTATTTATAAATCAGTCTGTGGAGAACTGTATCTTACGAAGATAGTCTTCAGATGTACAAAAACAGTCTACCTCTCCATTTATTTAGGTTTATTTAAAAAGTGCTCTCACAGGGTACCTGGTGGCTCAGTGGGTTAAGCCACTGCCCTCGGCTCAGATCACGCTCTCAGGGTCCTGGGATCAAGCCCCACATCATGCTCTCTGCTCAGCAGAGAGCCTGCTTCCCCCTCTCTCTCTGCCTGCTGCTCTGCCTACTTGTGATCTCTCTCTCTGTCAAATAAATAAATAAAATCTTTAAAAAAAAATTGCTCTCAACAATGTTTTGTAGTTTTTAATAAGAGGTTTTTAGGCAACTTTTATCAGATTTATCCTTTGTCTATTTATTTGGATGCTATTTTAACTGGTACTTTTTATTTCAATTTCTAGTTCTTACTGGCATCTATACAAATATATTGTCTACTGATATTATTATACGTCATAAACTCGCTGAACTAACATAGTTCTAGTAGTATTTTTATAGATTCCTTAGGATTTTCCAGTCTAAGAATAAAACCAATTTTACTTCCTTCTTTCCAATCTGGATACATTTTCTTTTTCATGACTTACTGCACTGGCTAGGATACCCTATACAATTTTAAATAGACAAGGCAAAAGAGGACGTTTTCCTCATTCCTAATCACTGGGGAAAGCTGTCTTTCACAATTAATATGCTGTTTGTATAGTTTTTCATAGATACTCTTTATCAGATTGGGAACGTTTCCTTCTACTATGCTTAAGAATTTTTACCAGAAATGGATTTTGTCAATTTTTAAAACTATCTATTGAAATGATAGTATGGTGTCTGCCTTTTGCGCAGGTCATGTTTCTGAAGTCCCAGGACTGAGCCCTGGATTGAAGAGTCTGCTTCTCCATCTCCCTCTGCTCCTCCCCTCATGCGTGTGCACTCTCTCTCACTGATGAATAAATAAAATCTTAAACAAAAAAAAGAAATGATAATATGGCCTTTTTAAATTTAAAGTCTATTATGGTAATGGTGAACAATGCTGATCATTTTCAAATGTTAAATCAACCACGCACCACTGGGGTAAATCCACTTGGTCATGATGTATTATTCTTTAAATATACTCCTGGATTTGGTATGTTAAAATTGTATTTATCATCTGTACATATGTTCATGAGAGAACGTACTCTACCATTTTCTTGTAATGTCTTTTTCTGGTTTGAGCATCAGGGGAATGCCAGTCTCTCAGAATGAGATCATTTTATGGAAGCATTTAAATAAAATGGGCATTATTTCTTCCCTAAATGTTTGAGAATTCAACAGTGAAGGCATCTGGACCACAGCCATTACTGTGCAGTTTTTCACTGCAAGTTCATATGTATAGGAGTAAGCAGTTACTTATTTCTTCTTGAGTGAGTTTGGTAGCTTTGCATCTAACAAAGAATTTGTCCATTTCATCTAACTTATTGGCATTAAACTGTTCCCTACTAATCAATGAATGTCTTTAGTGATGCCATTTTTCATTCCTGATATATTGGTAATTTGTGTGTTCTCCTTTTTTCCTAATCAGGTATCAATTTTATTATCTTCCCTTTAGACAGTTAACTTGTACATAGAGACACATCTCCAACAACACTCTAAGTGGGCTAAGAAAGCAGGAATGTCATGTTTTATCCTTTCTCTTGGTCCCTCCCACAGCAGCTAAGCACAATGCCTTTACATCAGCAGCATTTTTTTTTAACTATCAAAAGGGTAAATGGATGGTAATCAGGTGAAGGCCAAATTTCAAAAATCATTATTTTATACACTAGGAAAAAAAAAAAATGAAGACCTTCAAGTCAGAAAAACTTGGGTTCAAATCTCTATCACTCCCTTAAAATGAAGCTGACTTGGGGAACAAGTTACATAAACTCTCTAAGCACACAATTAGTACATTTGTAAAATGGAGAATCCCTCTTACAACAGGTTTTAAGATTTAAATGATATAACCCTCATTGAGTGCGCTGCATAAAGAGGGACACCAAAGAGAACATGAAAAGAGGCACAATATCACTTATCATCAAGGAAATGCAAATCAAAACTACAATGAGGTTATACCTCACACCTGTCAGAATGGCTGAAATCAAAAACACAAGAAACAAGCATTGAAGATAATGTGGGGGGGGCCTCTTGCACTGTTGGTGGGAATGTAAACTGGTACAGCCATTCTGAAAAACAATATGGAGGTTCCTCATAAAGTTAAAAACAGAACTACCCTCTGATCCAGGAATCACACTACTGGATACTTACTCAAAAACTACAGAAACACTAAATCAAAGGGATGGATTCATCCGTCCCTATGTTAATAGCATTATTTACAATAGCCAAATTATGGAAACAGCCCAAGTGTCCACTGACTGATGAATGGATAAAGAAGATGTGGTATGGGCGGCGCCTGGGTGGCTCAGTGGATTAAGCCCTGCTTTCGGCTCAGGTTATAATCTCAGTGTCCTGGGATCGAGCCCTGCGTCGGGCTCTTTGCTCAGCGGGAGCCTGCTTCTCTCTCTCTGCCGGACTCTCTGCCTACTTGTGATCTCTCTGTCAAATAAATAAATAAAATCTTTAAAAAAACAACAAAAAAGAAGATGTGGTATGTATATATACTATGGAATATTATTCAGCCATAAGAAAAAATGAAATCTTGACATCTGCAAGATGGATGGTGCCAGACAGTATTATGCTAAGTGAACATCAGTCATTCAAAGGAAGACATATACCATATGAGCTCACTCATATGTAGAATTTAAGAAACAAAATAAATAGGCAAAGAAAATAAAAAAGACAAAACAAGAAACAGATTCTTAACTATAGAGAACAGATGGTTATCAGAGGAGAAGTTTGGGGAGGGGAGGTGAATAGGGATGGGATTAAAGAGTATACTTAACCAAGACGGAAAAATAAATTAATTATTTTAATCCAGTGTAAATTACTGAAGATGATGATCTCTTCAACATCAAAACTGATTTTAAATCCTTCCTAGGCAAAGTGGTTTCTCTTTAAAACAGTTCAGGATGTCCTCTTTATTCTTGATGTTACAAATATAAAACACGTGTCTAGATGGTTATTATTGCCTGCTATTCAGGGGACCCCTTAAATCTGAAATTTCATGTCCTTTAGAGATACTTTTTTCTATCATTTGAGTATTTTCTCACCTCTATAACTTCTCTAAATCACCCCCCCACCTATGTTTTTTCAAAACAGACTAAAAGATTTCTTCATCTTCTTCCAGTTTTTATGTACATTTTTGTTTGGTTTTGGTTTCAGCAACATTTTGCCTCTAAGAACTCTTCCCTATTTCTATTCCTTTTCCATAGCAGTTGTAACAAAAATATCTTCCCACCTTTCCTCATCTTCCCTAACACTACAGGAAAATGATGGCTCCTAGAATACAGTAAGGCATGTTTTTTTATAATGGTCTAATACCAGTGAGAAAAACAAAAAAATACTTTGATAACTGGCTAGCTTTTGGAGTTAACTCAGGTCAAGAATAAGACATAGGGTAAATACACTAACCAAGAAAGCAAACTAATGAAGCCTAACAGATACAGTTTTCATTCTTATGCATCTTCTACAGCTTATTCTTGTTACTTTGAAATGGAAAAGTACTGTTTTAAAAGTGCAAAATGGGGGAAAACTCAGGAGATACAGATAAAACTAAACTAATAATCCTGTATTTTATTTCATTTTAAACCTTTTTAATCTTATCTATATAAAGATCATTTAGGTATATGGAGGCAATATCTTAAACACTGACATGGCAATTAGAACAGCCTGGCACTAATCACAAAATAGCAGAAATCAGAAACAGACACAGACATAAATATTTTTTAATTTACTACATAATTGGTGACATTTTAAGCCAGTAGGGAAAGTATTTCTTCTCAGTAAGTCAGGGGAAAACTGCCTAGCCATACTGTGGAAAAAAGATTTCCTACTACAAATTTCACATCAAAAAAATTCTAGATCATATTTTATTTTAAGCCCTTTATTAATCTAATTAGTATTTCTTTTTAAATCTTGCAGATGAAGAAATACATTCTAAACACTCTAAACACAGAAACCATAAAAAAACTTTTAAAAAAACCACTAGACTTAACCATCCTTGCTTTTTTCTTTTTCAGAGCAAGTGAGGGAATAGGGAAGAACTATTAACAAAGCTAAAATATAAATTACAAAATTATAACCTGTGAAAAATGAAGCTCTTGGAAATGTAGGGAAGGGGGAGCCTGGGTGGTTCAGCTAGATAAGCAGCTGCCTTTGGCTCAGGTCATGATCTCAGGGTCCTGGGATTGAGTCATCATCAGGCTCCCTGCTCTGGGGCGCAGGAAAGCCCGCTTCTCCCTCTGCCTGACACTTCCCCTGCTTGTGCTCTCTCTGTCAAATAAATAATTAAATTCTTAAAAGTAATGCAGGGAGGGGCGCCTGGGTGGCTCAGTGGGTTAAGCCTCTGCCTTTGGCTCAGGTCATGATCTCAGGGTCCTGGGATCAAGCCCCACATCGGGCTCTCTGCTTGGCAGGGAGCCTGCTTCCTCCTCTCTCTCTGCCTGCCTCTCTACCTACTTGTGATCTCTGTCAAATAAATAATAAATAAAATCTTAAAAAAAAAAAAAAGTAATGCAGGGAAAAACATAGTGGCTCCAATAAAAACAAAAAATTCAAAAAGTCAAATTTACAGAAGCAAGTTTATGACAAATGGTCAATAAACCTACTACTTGAAGAACTATAAATTTTAAAACAAAGTATCAATTTCTGCCTATCAGGTGAACTACCCAGTTAAGAGCATAGAAAATCCAGCACTATCCAACTATTGGTAAATGTGTACCTTGGTACAACTCCAGAAACATCTATAAACCTTTAAAGTGCTATCACTGCCACAGCAATTCCACTTTTAATAGCCTATCATCACTGTACTGATGAGGGAACAGGAGGCTGGCTGAGGACAAAGCAAAAGCTGGCGCCTTGCACCCCCCCCCTTCATCCGCTCCCCTCCATAGGTGTAGCATTCCTCAGGCACCCTTGACTGCCATAAAATGATAAATAGTTAACTTGCTGAGATCACAATCCTACAAGACAGGAGTCTCCCTAGGTTTGCAAATGTCCTTGAGATTACAACAAAGAAGTTACCTTATCAATAAGCCCATTTTCCAAAGACACAGAACTCAGTTTCTCAAGCCTAATGTCACCCTCCCCTCCATAAAAACCGAAGGAGGTGGAGGTAGAAGGAAAAGTAAATAAAGTTAAATTTCTTCTAAACCTAAATCTCATTAACAAGGATGCTTGATAGCAGGAATGTAACATTCCACCAGACTCCCAATTGTCTTTAAACCTAAATCTCATTAACAGGGATGCTTGATAGCAGGAATGTAACATTCCACCAGGAGACTCTCAATTGTCTTTACTTGATAGTAACTAAGCCTTCAATATCCTGATAGTATTCTTTGCCCCAATAGCCCTTCTGAATACCCCTTTGTCCTCACCTACCCAACTCCTGCGTATATAACCAACCACCCCTTACAACCCGGGGGCGGCAGCAGCTCTTCCTGCCCACGGGTCCTGTCCCCGTGCTTTAATAAACCACCATTTTGCACCAAAGATGTCTCAAGAATTCTTTCTTGGTCATCGGCTCCGGACCTCAGCCCACCAAACCTCACCTAGGTTCTAGAACTTCATCAGTACTGTTTATAATAAAGAATATATAAAAAGGCTGAATGTCTGACCAAAAGGACTGTAATAACATGAAGCCATTTAAACTAAAATTATAATATAGATCTATATTGTATGGTCTATATACGGAAAACAAAACATGACTTTATATCAGATTTCTAAAGGTTATGATACCATATACAGAGCAATTCCATTTCTAGAGAAATATGTATGTATGCACACAAGTCTATTAACAGAAAATCCTGGAAGAACATACACTGAAATATTAAACATCTATTATGACTTAAGTATGTGGTAATCAACGTGAATGTAAATATAAACTGCCAAAAAAGGAATTTAGTCTCCTAATAAACTAAGAAGCAAAAAACTCTTCAATTGTATGGCAAAAATATATTCAATGTATTTGAACAAAATAAAAAGATACAGTAGAAAGGAAAAAAAATCAAAAATGATTTAGTATGTAATTTGGTGGGACAACAGACTATTTTATCAAAAAAGGAAAAATAAGCTTTTCAAAATAGTACATAATGTTTAACTCAGTTACGCCCTTATCCTGTCACCAAAACTCCAATCACCTGGTTAATGGCTCAAACCAGAACCAAAGGGTCTTGTTACAAATCTCTTCATTTAGAAAATAATGAGATGGATTAGTTGACTTGACAGTGATAAAATCATGTCACAATGTATACCTATGCCAAATCGTCATATTGCACACTTAAAACATATGCAAGGGTACTTGTCAATTATACTTCAATAAAAGCTGGAGGGGGGAATGGATTATACTGATCATTGTGTATTCAAAGAACACAGGAAGAGAAGGGAGACACAGAAAAATAGAAGTTTCAAAGGCATTCTGGAAGTCCAAATGAATGATTCCAATGGAGCACAAAAAAGCCATCTTCAAAAGAAAAAGTCTGTTTTAAAAAGGTGTATGTGTGTGTGTACACACAAACATTATCACACAAACCACAAAGAAAGAGCATTTAAGGATAATAAGAATTTCTCAAAATTCTTTCTAGACCACTGATTAAAGGATTAAAATAAGTAACAGTAATATGTTAAATAACCAAACTGTTCTAAGAAAAACTATACACACTTTTAATTCTCAGTTAATACTCACTGTATTCTAGCTTCTTCCTCCTCTTTTTCTCTTTCAATTGTTCTTCCTCCTCCCTGACTCCCTCTTCTTCTCCTCGTTGTTCCTCTCCCAAAGCATCATAAAATACTGGGTCACGATGAGCAGCTTTCCTCTGGAAATGCTTAGCTTTGGATCCTCCTTTAACAAGCACAACTTTTCTTTTCAAACAAGTGCAGCCAAACATGCAGTCTGGTCGGCGGCAGTGAGCAGGCTGACGCTTCTCCAAAGCTAGACTGGAACACACGCAACCCAATCGACAGAAGTCATTGTTGCATGGAGGGGCTCGTTTCCTTATGATTGTGTGGATGGGTTTAGTTTTGAGAGACGCCTAAAGTTAAAATAAATCATTGTAAATCTACTGAATCATGCCCCAACACCATCCACAACTTACAAGTCATATACTGGTCTGCCTTTTTGGACTCTGAACATTCAGTACCAATAGCACAAGATTAGCAGTATATTTAAAGAAGAACATAAATATAACCAGGACTCTGAACAATCTGCCTTTCTAAAGCACAGCGCAGTCGAGAGAAATTTTTTTAAAAATATTTTATTTATTTGACAGAGAGATCACAAGTAGGCAGAGAGGCAGGCGGGGATTTTGGGGGGGAGCAAGCTCCCTGCTCAGCAGAGCGCCCAATGCATGGCTCAACCCCAAGACCCAGAGATCATGACCCAAGCCAAAGGCAGAGGCTTTAACCCACTGAGCCACCCAGGTACCCCAAGTCAAGAGAATATTTAAATGAACTATGAGCCAGAATATCAACAGCGATCAATCTATTCTCAATGGAAATCACATGTAACGTTCAGGGCACCTGGGCAGCTCAGTGGTTAAGCATCTGCCTTTGGCTCAGGTCATGCCTGGGATGAGCTCCACATCGGTCTCCCTCTGTCAAATCAAGAAATAAAATTTAAAAAAAAAAAAAAAAGAAAAAGAAAGTAATGTTCAAGGGCAGGGGTTGACAAGACGCACAGGCCAAACTCAGCCTGTTTCGTAAAGTTTCACTGAAACACAAAATGCCTGTGGCATTGTAAAAGCAGACATGAGTAAATGCAACAGAGTGTATATGGCCTACAAAGCCTAAAATATTTACTACCTGGCCCTTTACTGAAATACTTTGCGGACACCTGCTTTCCAGTAACTAATAGAAAGGGACTGGGATAATATGTACATAACAGTCTTTAGGAATGATTAATAATAAAGGATACACTGTGTATTTAATCCAAACATCTAATCATCTTCAGGTCTAGAATTTATTTACATAATTTAAAAATGGAAGGTAAGGTGCACAAATTTCATGACCAAAAAAAAAAAATTAGTCACATGCTATTGTAACATTTCATGTTCACCAGAGGCTGCTCTAAGACAGGTAAATCGATAAGTGAAAAATTCTCAATATAAAATTTTATAAAACACAAAAGCTTTTTCTCCACAGGTCTATAATTTTTAAATTTTCTGAAATGTAATACCTTTTAAGGAGAACTTTCAAAGCGGTTTTAACAAGATTAGCAAACATACTTGCCCACATGCTAGAGAATGAAATTAGAGATTTTCAGAATGGACAGCTGACTTCATACAAGGTGAAAGACATTATCCAAAAGCACAACTGTACTGTCCCCCTCTACTGGCAGGAGGGTATCTACACTAAGGTGTCTAAGAACAACAACAAACCAAGAAAATCTCCTTAATTATTCTATCACTAAGATAACTAAATGGCCTATCCTTCCGCCAAAAAGCCCATACACATTTCCCCTTACTAACCTAATTTTTTCCAACCATGAACTAATACACTTCTAAAAAAAAACCATCAGATACTTACTTGAGCAGTAAGCAGAGTTGTTAAGGATACATCTGCTCGCTCTTCAGTGATATAGGTCCTTGGTTTTCCTTCCCAAAGTGCACAGTCTTCCAGGTCCATTAGCTTCACTTGGGATTTAGACAAGCCTGGTGGGCGAGTTCCCTGTTGCTGTTGCTGCTGCTGCTGGTGTGCCTGCCGCAAACTAATTTGCTTTGGAAATGTATTTTCATCTAAAGTTGGCACAACAAAGTTGTTCACCTGATTTTCTGAGATAGTACTTGAAGAATTCTTGGCAACCTTATCTCCTGGAATTACTTGAGTGTGTTTCTGCTTTGGTGAAATAGGGTAGGGTAAAATGGATTTATAAGATGATTTAGTTCGGCCACCAAAAGTTGTCTGTCTGTTCTGAGACTTTGCCTTTCGAGAGGCAGAGGGCACAGAATGAGGCTTCAAAGAGTAGGAGGTAGAAGGGGAAATGGTAGATTGCTTCTTTAGTACACTGTCAAGTGTTCGTACATAGCTGGTACTCTTGGTGGGAAGCTGGTATACCACAGGAGATGTAGGAGCATTAGAAGAGAAACCCATACTGGTTTCCATCAGTTTGCCTTCATTTTCCAAGTACTCATCTAGTTTATCACTGCAGAAAGCAGAACGGTTTTTCAGTGGACCTTCAGAATTTCCACCTAGAAATAAGGAGATGCAGATACTTAAAGAAACATATGGCAGATCTTCAGAAAAATAAACTAAAAAATGCCAAGAGCATTAAGTTATAAGCTACTGAATCTTCTCAACTGTCCTTAATCTTCTAAACATAGGAAAAACAATATACTATTAATAAACCAAATGAAGAGATGGAATCATACATTCATTACATTAAAACCATCTCAAACCATCTCATTACATATATATACATTAATTTTGGTGAAATACCAACAATAAATTAACATTAAGGTAAGAGTCTACAACTCTGACAACTTATGACCTTAGCAGAGAAACCACATTTAAGTAAAAACATAAGAACAAAAAATATACTTAAGTCAAACTTCAACAGAACACACCAATTGAGATTGTTTAACAGATTGTAATACCTGGACTCTGATATAAAACATAAGGGAAGAGGTGAGGGCACAAAAAGAGAAGTATAAAATTTAGTTTCTAAGGAATGAAAAAGCAAATGTAGTGGACAGACAAGCATTATATTATTGTAACACTGTGGAGAGATTCAAAGATGAGAAAAACTATTTTGGATACATGATAAATTTACCTGGCTAGAATGTAAAACCGCAAGTAACTACAATGGGAAAAGCACTAAGAAAGGAGACCAACAGGCACACAGTCCAAATGCTTGGGTTAGAAGTTTTCCTTGGACTGTAATGCTGTCAAGAATCACTCTATAGCTATAAAGTACACAGTTCTGAAGTAATACTTGAGAATGGTGATTATGGTAACTGCAGGTGGCTCAGTCCGTCAAGCTTCTCTAAAAAAATGAAAATTTAAAAAATAACTGAAAGGCAGTACAATTGAAAAGCGGGTGCAGGTTGGGGAGGGTATATGCTATAGTGAATGATGTGAAATGTGTAAGCCTAATGATTCACAGACCTGTACCCCTGGAGCAAATAGTATATTATATGTTAATAAAATTTTTTTAAATAGTAATAATAATAATAAAAACAAAAAATAATTAAAATTTTAAAATTTTTTTTAAAAATTAAAAAAATAAAACATAAAATAAAATAAAAGAGGTACATGGATTATTTAAGCCTGACATGGTTAGGGATATGGAACATAGGGAATGAACAGACATTAGCAAGCAATTTATTTGCCCTGTATTTTATAGCATATAAAGGAAAGATGAAGAAAAACCACCAAATCTTACTTTTCACAAAAGGCTTTTTGGCCAAGTGTTTCAGAACACATTTACAGTTCTTTAAAAAGCTGATTACCTTCACTCCTAGATGCAGAAGCACTATGAAACTTTCCCCTCCATCCCTTGATTTTGGTGAAGTCATTGGTCTTCCCTGTCCTAGAAACAAAGGGAAACCCAGCATCTATAAAAGAAAAAGTAAAAGAGATTACCAAAATTCAAGTCAACTAATATTTAATATCTAATTAGTTACCAAAACTTAATCACAAAAAAAACTTAACCTAAAACGCATAAATCATTAAGACTATGCCACCAGGCAAAAAAATTTACCTTAGAATATCCTAAATGTCTCTAACAAAGGCAGTTTTTTACTTATATCACAACTTTGACTTTACAAATGCCACACACTCACCAGGAGAGGCAGGGTTGGTTCCGGTAAGGTTCCAAAAAGGAAAGCTAGTGGCTGGAGCCAAAGGTAGCTGTACTCCCAAATATTTAAGATCAATGCTCATTGTCGGATCCACTGAATTCAATTTTAAGCCCACTACAAGGAAAAAGAAACACAAATTACATTCTTTTTTTAAACTTCTGAGGTGTGAGGAGAGAGTAAAATGGGAGTGAAAAGCAGAAATGAAATAAAAAGTTGGAGACAGTCTTTAAGGTGGCCCATGATCCTCACCTCTTAATACTACATATTTCTGTACTCCTCCCTCCTCCCTCTCCCTTAAGTGCAGATAGGACCTTTGTTTTATTTCTAACATACAAAAAGTGGCAAAAGGGATGAGATGTACATGATTTGGTGTTTATGAGACTATGGGTACATGTATCACCCATCTTGCTAAAGCTGCAAGGATATAAATTCTGCCAACAACCTGAGGGAAACTGGAAGCAGAATCCTCCCAAGTCAAGCCTCTGAGGAGAAACCAGACCTGACATTTTGACTGAAGCACTGTGAGACACTAAGCGGAGGACCCAGTTAAGCTATGCCCAAACTCCTAATCGAAAGTAAATGAAACAGTATGTCTTAAGTTTACACTAATTTGTTAAGCAATAGAAAACTAATACATAAACACAGCAGAATTAAGATCCTTTGTGATCCAGAGACTTTCTAGGACTTTCAATACAAATCTGTCATTGACTAAGCTTCTGGCCTGAATTAGGGTTTCTAATTCCCTAGTAATCCATTAGTGTTGTTTATGGTTAACTGAGCCTATAAATATTATAACTTATTTGTAGATTAAGAGGTAATCTTTTGGGGAAAATATTTACTCATATCCTTTTAGAGGTTTTGGTGAGCTCCCCACCTCCCTTAACATTTTACGACTGAGATTTGTCTATGCTGACAGATTTATCTGTGGACCATTTATTTTCACCACCGTACATTACTCCAGATTATGAATATATAGTACTACCCAATTTATTCACGATTCCCCTACAGATGAGAATTAGGTTGTTTTCTAACTTTTTTTAATTTTATTTTTTTGAGTACACACAACATTAAAATACCATTAACTATATTCTTTACACTGTACCTTGCATTCCTGTGACTTACTCATCCCTTAACTGAAAGCCTGTAACTACTCCCAGCTCCCTTCACCCATTTTTTTCCTACTTTTAACAATTACAAGCAATGCACCCATGTAATTATTCACTGTGTACAAGAAAGTGTATCACAGGGAACCTGGGTGGCTCAGTCCCTAAGCATCTGCCTTTGGCTCAGGTCATGATCCCAGGGTCTTGGGATCAAGCCCCACATCCAGGAATACTATGCAGTATGTGCATCCATCCTGCTCAGCGGGAAGCCTGCTTCTCCTTCTCCCACTCCCCCTCCTGGTGTTCTCTCCCTGACAAATAAATAAATATAATCTTTAAAAAAAATGTGTATCACAGAGATGATGTATAAGAGCTTCTCTAGTGCATTTAGCTTTTCCTTGTAGCATTTAACCAGGAATGGAATTGCTATATAACAGGGCATATTCATCTTTCAACTGTATTGGATTGTGAGTGCTCAACATACTTGTGGCTGTCCAAAATATTTGAACACCCTTTCCCTAGCTTTTACTAGCTGTTACTTTTCTCCATTATAACCCCAACCTCTTCAAGGTAGGTATTGGGAAAAAAATCACTTTCTACCTTCCCTTGCAATTTATGTGCAGACATGTAACACAGGTTTTGCTGATCAACTGTACCATGAAAGACTTCAATTTGGGCAAGAGTACCATGATGGGATACTTTGCAGAACTGTGTGAATGAGGGTGATGGTGTTTGGCCAAATAAAGAATTTTTAGAGGCAGAAGTAACCAAGGTCCTAGCTGTATGCATATTGTGTGCAGTGTCCCTACTGAAAATGGTGGTGCTTGTCCAATGTTGTGGGACTGCTTATATGCGGATTCAGTAAAAGTAATGTGGGCATGTTTCCCTACTGCACAGTCCCAGAGTGTGTTTTTCTGGCATTTTGTGTTTTGTGTGTTTTCAAGAGATTGTGTAAGTCATCTGGTACTCTTTAATAAATTTATCTTCTATGTCATCTGTACAGTCTGATATTTACTACTAAAAAGGTAAATGATACACTTAGTTATTCTGAATACTTCTTGTGTAATGGCACATAAAATGATAATTAGGGGTGCCTGGGTGGCTCAGTCAGTTAAGTGTCTGCCTTCAGCTTGGGTCATGATCCCAGGGTTCTAGGATCAAGTCTTGCCACCCCCTGTCCCGTCAGGCTCCCTGCTCAGTAGGCAACCTGCCTCTCCCTCTCCCTCTGCTGTACCCCCTGCTTGTAGTTGTGCTCTGTCAAAGAAATAAACATCTTTTTTAAAAAGGTAATTATACAACAAACTGGGATAAACCTGAGGCTGCTTTTCGCTAGAGGCAACCAGCTCTACAGTTATTAATTACCCTTTGTCAAGCTTGGCCATTCTGAGGAGATCACTATCTCAAGAGCCTATTATTGTCACACATCATGGATAACCATGTGCAACAATGCACTAATTGGGAGTCTGCACTAAATAATGCCAAATTACTCTCAATTTATACTCCCTCCAGTAGTGCATAAGAGCTCTTGCTAATCCAATTTCTTTTCAATATTTGATGTCACCTGTTCCAATCTTTTGCTTTAAATTTATATCCTATTATTCTTGAATTTATATTTTTCTGTTACTAATGACCATCATCTACTTTGTATTCACTCATCTGTGAATTACTAGCTTCAAATTATTGTGCAGTAAAGTGTTTAACTTAAATTTTAACAAAACTGAAGCCAAAAGGAGTTCAAAGTATTAAGTATTCTATTAATAGCTATCAGAAATCTTAGGTACAGGTTTTTAATAAAAGGCTTACATAATACTCATCGCCTGAAAGGTGAAGGCATTAGACAGATTATGAGCCACAAACTCTTATGGCTAATTTGTATATCCACCACAGAGAACTTACCTTAACAAAGGAGATCACTGAATCACTATGCTGTTTTAGTACATTAAGCCCAGTTCTTTCTTTATTTTTATTTTTAAGATCTTATTTATTTATTTGACAGAGAACACAAGTAGGCAGAGAGGCAGGCAGAGACAGAGAGAGAGAGAGAGAGAGAGAAGCAGGCTCTGCACTGAGCAGAGAGCCCGATGCGAGGCTTGATCCCGGGACCCTGGGATCATGACCTGCGCTGAAGGCAAAGGCTTTAACCCGCTGAGCCACCCAGGCACCCCAAGCCCAGTTCTTTAAATATTGTATCTTATTATTTCTTTTTTTTTAAAGAATGTTATTTGACAGAGAGAGATCACAAGTAGGCAGAGAGGCAGGCAGAGAGAGAGAAGGAAGCAGGCTCCCCGCTGAGCAGAGAGCCCTATGTGGGGCTCGATCCCAGGACCCTGGGATCATGATCCGAGCTGAAGGCAGAGGCTTTAACCCACTGAGCCACCCAAGTGACCCTGTATCTTATTTTTATTTTATTTAAGTACATGGTATGATTCCTATTAACATCAATAAAACATTCTTTCCAAGGGCACCTCTCATGCTTAGTATGTTGAATATGCAACTCCTGATCCGGGGGTTATGAGCTCAATCTCCACACTGGGTCTAGAGATTGCTTGAAAATAAAATAAGATTTGGTGGTGTTTTTTTGTTTTTTTTTGTTGTTGTTGTTGTTTTTAAGATTTTATCACCTCTTTGAGAAAGACAGAGAGAGAGAGAGAACATGAACAGGTGGAAGGCAGAGGGACAAGCAGATTCCCCACTGAGTGGGGAGTCCCAAACAGTGCTCAATCCCAGGATTATGAGTTCATACCTGACCTAAAGTCAGACACTTAACCGACTGAGCCACCCACGTGCCCCGATTTGAGAGAGTGAGAGGGCATGCACATGAGCAGGGGGAGGGACAGAGGAAGAGAAAGAACCCTCCATCAGACACTCCCCCACCCTACAAGTGTGAAGCATGACACAAAGCTTGATCCCAGGACCCTGAGGATCATGACCTAAACAAAAACCAAGACTCTGCTTCTTCTTTTTTTTTTTTAAGACTTTATTTATTTATTTGACAGAGATCACAAGTAGGCAGAGGAAGGCAGAGAAGGGGGTGGGGGAAGCAGACTCCCTGCTGAGCAGAGAGCCCCATGAGGGGCTCCATTCCAGGACCCTGAAATCATGACCTGAGCTGAAGGCAGAGGCTTAACCCACTGAGCCACCCAGGCACCCCAAGACTAGGCTTCTTAACTGAGCCACCAAGACACCCCAGAAATAAAATCTTTTAAGCAATTATTCTTTCCTCATGTTTCCAGTCAATCAGGGGAAAATAAGACTGGGAGTCAAAACAACTGGTTTCTAATCGTGTGCTTGGGCTAAATTTCTCTTGGCTTTTGCTTCCTCATCAGTAAAATAAATCGACTACAATGAGTTTTATGTTTTAAGAATTTACTGCACCTTCTTTTTTTTTTTTTTTTTTTTTTTTTTAAAGATTTTATTTATTTATTTGACAGAGAGAAATCACAAGTAGATGGAGAAGCAGGCAGAGAGAGAGAGAGAGGGAAGCAGGCTCCCTGCCGAGCAGAAAGCCCGATGCGGGACTCGATCCCAGGACCCTGAGATCATGACCCGAGCCGAAGGCAGCGGCTTAACCCACTGAGCCACCCAGGCACCCTTTACTGCACCTTCTTTGTGAAATACTCTGTAATACAGATGGTAATAGAGATAAAAGACATTCCCCAGACCTCAAGGGGCTTTAATGCTATTTTCCCAACTGACTCATCAGTAGTTACAATGGTGTAAGTAAGTCCCAAGAGAGGTAACCAAGAAGAAATAATACTTGAAAAGCCCAAGGGAATGTGGTAAAATTTTTACTGAGTCTGTAGTTCTTAAGTTAGAATAAGTAAAATTAACTAAGAAAGGTGGGAAGGGACAGCAGAGTGGAACCACAAAGTAAAATACTCAGAAATTCAAGTAAGAATTGAATCCTAAACACAGGGTAAAGATACTCTAATTCTTTGAGAAGAGAAAAATACTATTATTATTGACCCCAAATTGCCAAAATAGCTGCCTACATAGATGGTAAAAATAAAGGAATTAAGTTGATAAAAAAAAAAGCACCCATACACAGACCTGCAAACTCTAGACCCCACACAATCAAATTTAGAGACTGTTTTTCCTATTTTCTTGTCTGTGTTTACTTCTATTTTAAACTTCCACTTTCCTCCAAAAGTGAAAGCAAGTTCTAAAAACAAGATGAAATCTATTTTAAATATACCTATCAATTTTTTAAAGCCATAAAAGTAGAAGTCAATGGCACATAGACAATGTTCAGAGTAATTCCCAATTTAGCTTCTCTGTACCATCGTGAAATGTTTGCCCTGCAAGAAAATCCCCTATTTAGCACATACATGAGACCTAGACTTAATTAGTTTCCTATAAATGAGATTAACTTGTACAGAAGATAACTAAATAATTCACAGAAAGCATATCCCCCCCCCAAAAAATAAAATCCTTTCCACTAGGACAGTTTAAACTGAACTATATTCCTAAATGCGTTGGCCTTTTCACCAGATTAGGAACTACTTCCTAAAAACATATTATTGCACCATTACAAAAAAAAGACTCCTAAATTCAGATTCAAATGAAGAATCACATAAGATCATAAACCATAATTTAAAAAAAAAAAAAAATGCCTGGGATGCCTGGGTGGTTCAGCTGATTAAGTGTCATCTGACTCTTGACTTCAGCTCAGTTATGATCTCAGGGTCTTCAGACTCAGCCCCCAATAGGCTCCACACTAGGCATGGAGTCAGCTTGAGATTCTCTCTCCCCATCTCCTTCTACCTTCCTGCCCCCTGCTTGTGCGCATGTGCTCACTTACACATGCTCACCCACTTCTCTCTCTAAAAAATAAAACATTTTAAAAACTGTCTACCCCAGCTAAACACACTAAAATATAAAGCACCCAACAAAACACACTCAAGAGGAATAAACTCCTATATAACTAACCAGCATAAAAGAGCAAATCTACATAAAAAAGAAAAGCTCCAGTTAATTGTCAATTTAACAACACTCAGTATTTTTTAACTAAAATTCAAGAGTCACAGAGCTCTAAAGAGATTGCCATAAAGAAACTTAACATTGTAACTGACAGAAGTTCATAGTGATATAATAAATAAATAAATAGGTTGCAACAACATCAACATGGATGGCCCTTTAGAGTACAATGTGAAGCAATGTAAGTCAATCAGATAAAGACAAATACCTTTTCACTCATATGTGGAATTTAAGAAACAAATGAACAACGGGAAAAAAGGGGAGAAACAAATGAAGAAACAGACTCTTAATTATAGAGAACAAACTGACGGTCACTAGAGGGGAGAAGGGGGACAGGAGAAATAGGGGACGGGGATTAGGATGTGTACTTGTGATGAGCAATGGGTAATGTATGTAACTAGTAAATCACTGTACTGTACACCTGAAACTAATATAACTGTATGTTAACTAAAAAGCATTAAAATAAAAACTCTTTAAAAATTGGGGAAAAAAGAAATCTCTGCTGTAGAGGAATTCCAATTAATTTATGCTCATTTCTACCTCATATTCCACAAGAAAGTAGAGCTTAACTTCCCACTAAGTATGAACTACCCAGTGACTTCCTTCTAATAAGTACAGCATGGAAAGGTCAGTGATTGTTGATAAAATGTACCCTTGATACAATGGGATGAAAATGGCACTCCCTCTCTGTGATCTTCCTCTCATGAACATATAACCACAATCTAACCATGAGAAAAACAACAGATGAAACTCAACTGAAAGACATTCCACAAAATATTTGACCAGTACTCCTCAGAATTGTCAAGGTCATTAAAAATTTTT
This sequence comes from Mustela nigripes, assembly GCF_022355385.1. Classification (NCBI taxonomy): domain Eukaryota; kingdom Metazoa; phylum Chordata; class Mammalia; order Carnivora; family Mustelidae; genus Mustela; species Mustela nigripes. Next base: position 60,537,390 of record NC_081569.1, on the reverse strand, counting down.
AAATCTGAGCAACTGTCCCAGCCAAGAGGACCCTAAGGAGACATGACTACTAAATTGATTTCCTAGATGGAATGCTGAAATTAAAAAAAATAAGGGAATCTGATTAAAGTATGGACCTCAGTTAATATTAATATACCAATATTGTCTAATTGTAACAAATATTCTATACTAATGTTAGATGTATTTAATAATAAGGGAAAAGGAATGAAGAGTATATGGGAACTCTGTTATGTTCCCAATTTTACTACAAACCTAAAACTTAACTAAAATAGAAAAAAAATTTAGGGTGCCTGGGTGGCTCAATCATTAGGCACCTGCCTTCAGCTCAGATCATGATCCTGGTCAGGGTCCTGGGGTAGAGCCTCACATTTGGCACCCTGCTCAGTGGGACTCTGCTTCTTCCTCTCCCTCTGTACCTCGCTCCACTCTTGTGAGCACACATACTTGCGTGCACGCTCGCTCTGTCTCTAAAATAAATATTTTAAAAAATGTTTTAATTAATGTAGAATTGACTTGGTAGCAGTGAAGTAGAAATGCTTGTATAAAAATACCTTTAAAGTTCAAAACTAGATGGTAATTTCTAGGTTGACAGGAAATACATCAATTTGGATGTAGTACCTCCAAGTTAGTACATAGGATAGTACAGGAGACAGAAAAAATATAGTCCTGTGGAAAACAACATTAAGATTCTTATTTTAGGAGTGCCTGGGTGGCTCAGTGGGTTAAAGCCTCTGTCTTCAGCTCAGGTTGTGATCCCAGGGTCCTGGGATCAAGCCTCACATCAGGCTCTCTGCTCAGCAGGGAGCCTGCTTCCTCCCTCTCTCTGCCTGCCTCTCTGCCTACTTGCAATCTCTGTCTGTCATATAAATAAATAAAATCTTTTTAAAAATTTTAAAAAGATTCTTATTTAATTTTAACAATAAGACTACCACCACCAATAAAAACACTTCCTCAGGCTTAACACTTCTTCCAGAACTTCAGAGCAAGCTCAAAAATCTTAGTTAAGTTTTTCAAGTTTCCAGCACAAAAAGTTGTGTTTTGTTTTTTTTTTAATATTTTATTTATTTGACAGAGAGAGACACAACGAAAGAGGGAACACAAGCAGGGAAGTGTGAGAGGGAGAAGCAGGCTTCCTGCTGAGCAGGGAGCCTGATGCGGGGCTCAATCCCAGGACCGTAGGACCATGACCGAAGCTGAAGGCAGATGCTTAACGACTGAGCCACCCAAGTGCCCACAAAAAGATTTTTAAATGTTTATATTCTAAAGAATAGTGAAACTCCACAGTTAACAGAAAGGGAGAGAAAATGACATTACTGAAGTAAAATTTAACAAGTTCTTTAAATCACCAATTTTTAGAGAGGGACCTTAAAGGAACATGTGATTGGCTCAATCCCAGTTACAAATACTTAGCCAATGTAACTCATTTTTCTGAAATTCTAAGTCTTAAGAAACAAAGGTTGAGGAGTGGAGGGATATCTGCCAAAACAATATAGAAAAATTCAAAACAGATCTCTACCTCACATCTTATGAATAGCACCACATGAATTACAGATTTAACTGTTTTTTTTAAAAAATAGGGACACCTGGGAGGCTGTCAGTTAAGCATATGCTTTTTGTTCAGGTCATGATCCCAGGGTCCTAGAATCAAGTCCTGCATCCGGCTCCTTGCTCAGCGGAGTGCCTGCTTCCCCTGTCCCTCTGTCACTTCCCCTGCTTGTGCTCTCTCTCTCTCTCTGTCTCTGACAAATAAATAAAACATAGATAGATAGATAAAACAAGACTATATAGGGTAGCTGGATGGCTCAGTTGGTTGAGTGTCCAACTCTTAATTTCAGCCCAGGTCATGATGGTGCAGTCCTGGGACTGAGCCCCCATCTGACTCCATGCTCAACGCAGTCTGCTCGTCCTGCTCCCTGTTTCTACCCCCACTTGCACTCTCTCAAATAATAAAAATCTTTTCGAAAAATAAAATAATAGGGGCGCCTGGGTGGCTCAGTCATTAAGCATCTGGCTTTAGCTCAGGTCATGATCCCAGAGACCTGGGATCAAGCCTCACATTGGGCTCCCTGCTCTACAGGAAGCCTGCTTTTTTCCCTTTCCCACTCCCCCTGCTTGTGTTCCTTCTCTTGCTGTGTCTCTATCAAATAAATAAAATCTTAAAATAATAATAAAACTAAGTAAGAATACAGTTGAATTAATTTTAAACAACATGATGATTAAATAAAAACTTATATATGACACCTAATGCAGAATCTGTACAGCAGGTGAAAACTGATGGCTCACCCACATTTTGTCTGGCTCAGTGTTTAACACTTTGCCCAAAAAACTTAGAAGTTGAGCATCATTACATAAAAATGCTGACTTCAGTTTCTACTGAACAATGAGAATTTCTGAAAATACTATGCCAATCTTCCCATATGACAATAATCCACAACTATGACTGCCCCTTTAGAAGAGGCACCTGTGTTCCAGCCTGCCAGAGTCCAACCTTGTACACGAAATCAGGCTAATTTCATTTGCTTACCTGCTTAGTTTCTAGGAGCATTTGACTTTGAACCCCAACTACACAGAGGAAAATACCAGATTTGTCTACAATGTATGTAGGGGAAGGAAAAAACACACTTAAGCCTTAACCAGCCAGGAAGTAATAGGCAACCAAACCATAACGAAAAGACCAGCAGAGAGCATGGAATATATTTACCTCTAGAACTAAGACTGAAACAAAGGTAAGGATTAGGCTGCAAGATATTTATACATTGTTGGAGTACATAACTACCAAAATAGGAAAGTAGGAGGGAGGAAAAAAGATAAAGGAAAAGTTAACTGATAGAGGTTAAGAGAATACTATTTAAATAAAATAGCAGAAATGAAAGCTGACAGTAAGCGATAATAAATGTTATTTACCATTAAGACTATGATGTGACTGTAACTGTCCCATTACAAACCACAGTACCCCTCTAAGATCACAGTGTCAGACAAGCAGCCTCATATTAAAGCAAAAGTTCAAGTATTACTACCTGACTTAGATACTGAATGATCATCTTATACATCATTTTATTAGCATACAATGCTTAGCTTCTTATATAAATGATCCATTATATAATGTAAATCAGCTCAACAATCCCTTGGCGGGGGGGGGGGGGGGGTGGGGGGGGGGGGCTGACTAATAGCAAAAACTCAAACTACTCCAAAAGGTAGTTGGGGCACCTGGGTGGCTCAGTGGGTTAAAGCCTCTGCCTTTGGCTCAGGTCATGATCTCAGGGTCCTGAGATCAAGCCCCACATCAGGCTCTCTGCTCAGCAGGGAGCCTGCTGCTTTACCTACTTGTGATCTCTCCCTCTCTCTGTCAAATAAATAAATAAAATCTTTAAAAAAAAAAAAGGGGGGGGGCTCTCTGCTCGGCAGGGAGCCTGCTTCCTCCTCTCTCTCTCTCTCTCTGCCTGCCTCTCTGCCTACTTGTGATTTCTCTCTGTCAAACAAATAAATAAAATCTTTAAAAAAAAAAAAACCTAAAAAAAAAAGGTACACCTAAAATCAAACACACAAGAAACTAAAAATTGGAGCACAGTTTACAATATCTCATTTACAACAAGTGGGAAAGTCAGTAGTTGCTATGATGGTAATAAATATAGAGCAAGTCCTCGTCTGCAAGAGATATGTTTTAAGACCCGTAGTGGGTACATTCTAAGACCCTCAGTGGATGCCTGAAACCACCTGGTACCAAACCCTGACGCACACACACACAGACACACACACGATGTTTTTTCCTAGACATACGCACTCATGATAAAGTTTAATTTATAAATTATAAATTTATAAATTAAAGAAAACAATAACAAATAGAGTAATTTGAAGAATACCCTGTAATAACAGTTATGGAATATGGTCTTTCTCTCTCAAAGTATCTTATTACACTGTTCTCGCCATGCTTCTTGTGATAATGTGAGATGATAAAATGAATTGAAGTGAATGATGTAGGTACTGTGATATAGTGTTAGGCTACTACTGACCTTCTGACCATACGTCAGAGGGAGGATCACCTGCTTCCATTAAGTGAAACCACAGAAAGACTGCACATTTGGGGGAGGCAGGGGGTAGGACTAATATAGATTTCAATATTAAAATAGAGGATTAAGCAACATAATCAAAACCAAAGATAATTTATTACAACAAAACAGAGATAATAATGAAAATTTTAACTGACATCCCAAGCCATACATGAAATACACAAAATATGCTGACAGCCACACAATAAGGAAAGTATTCTATTTACAGACTTACATATTACTAAGTATATAAAAGAATAAGTAGGGCCCCCCCCCAAAAAACATACAAAAACAAAAGCAACTAAAACTTAAAAATGATAAACAGGGAAGAAAATACTGGGTTTTAAGACAGAAGAAACACCAATTTCTTATTATGACACAGTTTTTAAATGCATAAGATATGCTTCACAGAGACAGTATCTTCAGAGTTGGGAAGGTTTTTCTTAGGATAAAAAAAAAACTAGAGAAGCTTTCAAATTAAGAGGAAGAATAAGAGAAAAAAACACAAGTTGAGAGGGGCACTAAAAGAAATGAAATCAGGGATGGGGGGAAAGGAAGAAAAACAAAAAACGGGTAAGAACAAGAGGGAAGGGAAAGAAGAGGGAAAAGAGAAAATGAGAGAAAAAAGAGAACAAAATTAAAAATTGGTTTGCATATATGGATTTTTAAATATTACCTTCTTGAAGACCAGGATGTATCACCTGCTTATGCCGCAAGGCCTTCAAGTCTTCTATCAGTTCCTTTTCCAGCTGGGAAATTCTTGCTCTACAACCTACTCAGAAAATAATGACAAATTAAGCTGCTGTACACTACAGAAAAAGAAACATTGCATCTTTCCCCTCTAGAGCCAAATCACAAATCTCTCTCCTTTTAAACTATATAATACCTGGGTCGTTTGTGGTTGATGCCTGAAGACTACAGGGTTCTTCGGCTGTCCCATCAACTGCATGAATGTCAAGAGCTTCCTATATATAAAAAAAGGAAAAAGTTCTTATCACTCCTAGAAGTTTAAATGTAAACAAGGAATCTTTTCTTTTCTGATACTTTTGATATTTTCTCAATGTTCTACATTAACAGAGTTTCAAATATGAAGGAAAAAAAAGAAAAAAAATCTGAACAGGAACATATGCTGATCAAACTGTTTATGCCAATTTACATACTGATATAGCCTATGTAAAGAAAGCTTACTCAGCAATTAACAAAGAGACAGAAGACCAGCTAAAGAGAATTCAACCTCTCTGTAGCCAACTTAGAAATGCCAGGCTTCTATAAAGATTTAAAAGAAAAATAATGCAGCTAAAGAGCTGCAGTAAAATAAAGAAACTATCCATGTGAGAGACAACAGAATTTTTAAAACAATATTAGTTCTCCAGTGGTACTGTGCTACTATTGATGAAAACCAGAGGATGGGATATACCGAAACAGTCAATTTTTCATGTATGTATGCCTTTTTCGAGTCTGTAATAATGTAAATTCCAGTAACAATCAGTTCAACAATCGCGAACTGAAATCAAAGCAGACATTTAAGTCCATTCCAACAAAATACCTTAAGTGGTGCCTGTTAATTAAACCATTTTGGAGACACTCCCCTCCCTACACACACAAACCTTCACATAACAGGTGCATTCAAAAAACAGAATTCTAAGTTAGTTATCAACCTGTATACAATTTGAGAATCACTATCTGACCTCCAAAGAAATGCTGAAAATTATAATCTTACCTTTGATTCAAAGGAAACAAAGAGAACACCATCCACGTCTTCCAGATCAGGCTTCACATCTGGAAAGTTACTCCCAGGACCCAAAGGAGCGCTCTTTGTAGAAGTTAAAGATTTTCCTGTGCTTTTAGGTGGTCGCCCTGCCTTAGAGAGTTTCAATTTTCGTGGTCTTCCTCTTTTTCCAGGGATATTTGAAGGGACATTCTGATTAGCATTCACAACCTTGGAGGCTGTTGAAATCTTAAGCACAGTTGTTCTCCTTCTGCCCAAGTCTTCTTTTGCTAAAAATGGGTCCCCAGCTGAACTCTTCGAACTGTCAAGTATTCTTTCTGTGTTAATGCTGTCAGAAAGCTCAGGATATTTCCACTGAGGCTCTTTAAGTAAGGGGTATTTCTGTACCACTCTGAGATCTGGTGAATGTTTTCTAAGACCATTGTCTGATTCCTTGCCTAAGCAGAAGCCAGTCTCATCAGTATTTTCAATGTACGTGGGCAAATAGTCTAATTCTGTCAATACAGAAGACTTATCCTTTCGAGATGTGGAAAGCATGTTATCAGGGAGCTCAGAAATCTTCACTGTGCTTTTGGTGACAGCACAGGGTTCCAGATAGACTACTGGCATCTTTCCAGCGTCTAACTTGAACATTTTAGCTTGAGCAACACCTGATGGGCTATTTGGTAGCCATTTAGAAGACGGATGGTCAGCTTCTAGGTTATCAACTTTATTGTGCCTCTTTAGCTGTTTCTCTAGTATAGGATCATCATCACTGTTTGAGTATACATCTGTTTCCTCATCTGTCTCTTCCTGTTTTATAGTTACCCCTTCCGGGCACTCAGCAAGTTCATATTCATAATCATCTACAGGCTCCTCTTTAATAACCACATCGAAGTTTTCATTCGGGTCTAATGGTGACACTACATGGGGATCGTCTTCAAAATTGTTGGCAACAAGACTGAAGAGACAGGGGAGGGAGGTTAAAAGGGTAAAATTAAGACTCAAGAGAAAAAAAGAAAGTCTGTTGGAAACCAAGTGACACATCAAATTTCATGAGCCATTCTCCAAAAAACAATGTATAACTTAGCGAAGTTCTCCAAAGCAGTTAGCAAAGTTCTCAAAAGCAGTTTCTCAACATCACACTTTTACCCTTTCCATCAATTTCTCAGAAACTATACAGGATAAAAAGTAAGTTTTTAACGAGTAACTTTATCACAAATTTAAAAATGTAGCACTTATTTACTAATGGTATTTTTCAAATAAACTCAATTTTGAAAGTCAGTTGACACTGACCCAAATTCAAACTCAAGAACTAATTGGCCCACCAATTAAAAGTAAAAGCAAACAAATGTCCATTACAACTAAGAATTGCAATAAACATCAGGAAAGGACTTTCAAACTGCCTGATCTGTTTTAACTGAGATAAAATTCATATAACAGAAGACATAACTGGTTGGCTCAAATGGTAGAGCATATGACTCTTTATTTTGGGGTTGTAAATTCAAGCCTGATGTGGGTAGAAATTACTTAAAAATCTTTTAAAAAAATATAAAACATAACATTTTTAAAAATTTTAAATGTACAAGCCAGTAGTTTTTTGGTATATTCACAATGTTGTTGCCAGGTGATTTTCAACTTTAAAATAGTAAAACTCACTTTCAATGTAATGAATACACCATTAATTCTTCCAAAATAAAAGGGTAGGGTAGTCGAAGGAAAGTACATATAATCAGGTAAGCTCAGTGTCTATATTTCATTAAAAAAATCTTTTTAGCTACCCCCTCCTCCCCATTAACCACTGAAAGCATTATTAATTGTACCAATATAACTTGAGGACATGTTAGAACTACTCATTGACCCAATTAAAGCCACTTGTCTTTGTAAAATTGTTCATTAATCTCAAATACACACAAAGCAGCCCCTAAAATAACGTGTAAGCTACTCCTTCCTTGCACAACTTAGTATCTTGACCTTACTCAAAAATCCTTCAATGAAGGACTTCTACTTCCATTTAGAATGTGGAAGATCACAAAGACAATCAATTATGTCAAAACAATTAGAAAACACTGGGTAAATTAAAACCCTTTTCTTTTTTAAAGACATCAAAGACCTCTAGTCACAAGTCCAAATGAACTGAATTCTAGAGAGGAACCAGCCTTCTCTAGTTGGCCACAGATGAAGACTGCTTTAAACCCTGAGTACCGCCGTTTACACTGTCTGAAGCACAAGTGCACAAAGAAAAAAAAGCAGTGATAGACAAAGGATCTTTAGTGAGACACAGAGAAATCAAACTTTCAATACCTGAGTGTGAGGAGACTAAAATCTAGAGAACCCCAAGGAGAAAACTAGTCCTCACTCCCACCAATTACCTCCAGAGCACTTCTGCAGAGTAAGCAGCAGTGATGCAGGAAGTTGGCCTGAAAACCAAGCACTTACAGTCTCCCACAACTTATTTTCCAATTTCCCATCACACGAGTCCAATTCTAGCCCTAACACATTTGAAACCTGAAGTAAGCTAAAATTTATTAAAGTAAATCACCTAGACAGAAGGATAGGGGGAAAAAAAAAGTATGTCAGAAATCTGTGGGACAACACCAAATGACCTAACATAACATTAATTGCACTTCCTAAAAGGCATAAGAAAGGAGAACATTTGGAGAGAAAAATGAACAAAAACACCCCAAAAGTAAAAGATTTTAACCCACAGATCCAAGAAGCACAGCCAATACACAGGAGAATAAATAAAAAGAAAGTCAAACCTAGGCATATAAAGATCAGGTGGCCAAAAATTAAAAATCAAGAGAATAGTCTTATAAACATCAGTAAAAAAGAAACATTAGATAAACAACAAGAACAGACTGACTACTCACTGGAAACAATATAAGGCAAACAAACAAACAAACAAACAAAAAACAATGAATGATAGTACTGAAAGAGTACTTAAAGAGTCAACCTAATCTAATGTTCTAGATTACCAAAGAAGACTTTTTCAGACATCTGAGAAAATTGAGACTGCACAAGAAATACTACCTCCTAAGATCAGAAACAAGGTAAGAATTTCGTTAACTCTCACAACTTAAACTCAGATGTACTAGAGGTTCCACCAGGGTGATCAGGAAAGAAAAGAAAATAAAAAACATCCAGATTAAAAAGGACAAAGTAAAATTTTCTATTCACAGATCATGATCTTGTATATAGAAAATCCTAAGGAAACCACTAAAAACCTAATGAACTAATAAATGAGTTTAGCAAGAGTATCCAAGATCAATATACACAAAAAATGTTATTGCTACAAATGAGAAGCATCAAAATGGAATAAATTCCAGGAGCACCTGGGTGGCTCAGTGGGTTAAGCCTCTGCCTTCGGCCCAGGTCACGATCCCAGGGTCCTGGGATCGAGCCCCACGTGGGGCTCTCTGCTCAGCAGGGAGCCTGCTTCCCTTCCTGCTTCCCTTCCTCTCTCTCTCTGCCTGCCTCTTTGCCTACTTGTGATTTCTGTCTGTCAAATAAATAAATAAAATCTTTAAAAAAAAATTGAATAAATTCCATTTTCATTTATAACAGCATCAGTAAGAATAAAATGCTTAGGAATAAACTGAACCAAAAAAAGTGTAAGAGCTATACACGGAAAACTACAAAACACTTTTGAAAGAAATTAAAGACAACCTAAATAAGATACAGCCTACATTTATGTACTGTCAGACTTAATACTGGTACAACAGCAATAGCAATACTGCCCTATCAAGATCCCACCTGTGACTTTTGTAAAAAAAATTCGTAAGGTGATCTTAGATTAAACATGAAAATACAAGGACCTCAAAATAACCCAAAAAATCCTGAAAAATAGGAATGGAGTTCTCTAAAACTTGTATTTCACAATTTCAAACCTTACTACAAAGCTATCACCATCATAACAGTGTGATGATATCCGCATAAGGCAAAACAGAAACCAACTGAATATAATTAGAGTTCAGTAATATACACCCACATTTACATCAAATGATCTTCAATTGCCAAGGGTACCAAAACAATTCAGCGAGGAAAGAATAGGCATACATTATTTATAACAGCGAAAAAGTGGAAATAACTTTAATGTCTATCAACTAATGGATGGATATATAAAATGTGCCATATCCACAGAGTATTATTTTCAGCAATAAAAGAAAAAGGTACAGATACACACTACAACATGGATGACCTTGAGAAAGTTATAAGACCACACATATTATATAACTGCACATATATAAAAGTCCAAAACAGACAAATCCATTCAGAGAAAAAGGAGACTAATGGTCATGTATGGATGGAGTGGTGTTGAGGAGGCAATGTGGGAAAATGAGGAGTGACTAAGAGAGGGCAAGAGGCTTATTTGTGAGGTGATGAAAACATCCTAAAAATAACTGTGTCATGGCTGCACAATTCTATGAGTATACTAAAAAATCATTAAACTATACACTTTAAAAGGGCAAATTTTAGAGGCACCTTGATGGCTCAGTCTGTTAAGTGTCCAACTCTTGATATCAGCTCAGGTCTTGATCTCATGGTCATGAGTTCAAGCTCTACACTAGGCATGGAGCCTACTTAAAAAAATAAAAATAAGGGGTGCCTGGGTGGCTCAGTGGGTTAAAGCCTCTGCCTTCGGCTCAGGTTGTTGATCCGGGGGGGTTCTGGGATCAAGCCTTGAGTTGGGTTCTCTGCTCAGCAGGGAGCCTGCTTCCTCCTCTCTCTGCCTGCCTTTCTGCCTACTTGTGATCTCTGTCAAATAAATAAATAAATAAATCTTTAAAAATGTAAATAAATAGGGCGCCTGGGTGGCTCAGTGGGTTAAGCTGCTGCCTTCGGCTCAGGTCATGATCTCAGGGTCCTGGGATCAAGTCCCTCATCGGGCTCTCTGCTCAGCAGGGAGCCTGCTTCCTCCTCTCTCTCTCTCTGCCTGCCTCTCTGCCTACTTGTGATCTCTCTCTGTCAAATAAATAAATAAAATCTTTAAAAAAAAAAAAGTAAAAAAATAAAAATAAAAAATAAAAATAAATTCCAAAAAATAAAAGGGTAAATTTTATGGTGATGAATGAATCTCAATTTTTAGAAAGTTAATAAAAATATACTAAAGAAAGTTCTTTGAATAAATAGGAAATGGACCAATATGAAAATGGATCCAGTAATGAATGACAAATAAATATGTAAGCATTTACACCACTTTTTCCTAGATTTCATTAAGTAACTACTGTTTAAAGCAAATAAATAATGATGTTTGTGGAATTTATAACACATGTACGACATGAATTATAAGGACTATCCTTATTAGCTGTACATGTACTGCTACCATTAACTGAATTCTACTTAATAAACTAAAGATACATATACAATCTCTATAAACACTGCAATGGATTGAATTGTGTCCCTCCCAAGTTCTTATGTTGAAGTTCTAACCCCCAAAGTGACTGTACATGGAGAGTCTTGAAGACATAATTAAGGTTAAATAAGGTCATAAAGGTGAGGGCGGTCTTTACCCACTCTACATGAAGACACAGTTCACAGGCAGCTGTCTAAAGCCAGGATGAGAGTTTTCAACAGAAACAGAACCCTGCCAAAACCCTTACCTTAGCCTTTCTAGCCTCCAGAATTGTGAGAAAATTAATTTTCATTGTTTAAGCCACAGTCTATGGTCTTTTGTTATATTAACCTAAGCAGACTAATACAACCACTTTAAAAAAAAAAAAGGGGGGGAAGAAAGAAAAAAGAGGCATAGCTAAAAAGGCAACAGGCAGTATAAATATAATTTTAAAAACTCAATCCACATGAAAACAGGGAAATACAACCAAAGAACCCATGAGGAAAGCAGAAAATATCAAGACGTAATGCTTTAAACTAGGCGTATTAGTGATAATATTAAATGTAAATGAACAAAACAATCCAGATAAAAGTCAAGAGATTTTAAGAGTCAACAACAAAAAAAGTTCCAACCATAAGCTGCTTTAAAAAAATCCACACAATTTAAAGCCAAGGACAGAAATAGATTCAAAGTGAAAGAAAGGAAAAAGATAAAACCATGTAAACAGAAAAATCAGAAGAAAGCCAAGGCGGCTCAATAACATCAAAGTACACTTCTTTTTTTTTTTTTAAAGATTTTATTTATTTATCTGACAGAGACACAGCGAGAAAGGGAACACAAGCAGGGGGAGTGGGAAAGGGAAAAGCAGGCCTCCCACCCAGCGGGGAGCCCTACACAGGGCTGATTCCCGGACCCCAGGATCATGAGCTGAGCAGAAGACAGATGCCCAATGACTGAGCCACCCAACCGCCCCAAAGAACACTTTAAAATATGTACCATCAGGGCACCTGGGTGGCTCAGTTGGTTAAGCATCTGCCTTCAGCTCAGGTCATGATCCCAGGGGCCTGGATCAAGTCCCACATCAGGCTCCTCACTCCATGGGGAGTCTGCTTCTCACTCTGACCCTCCCCCAACCCCCTCCCCTGGCCTTGTAATCTCTCTCCCGCTCTCTCAAATAAATAAATAAAATCTTAAAAAAAAAAAAAAAAAAAAGACTGCCATCAAAGATAAAAAGAGACCTTATAAAAATTTTATGAACTCAATTCATCAAAAAGACAACCCTAAAAATATATATAACTTATCATATAGCTTCAAGATAAACAAAGCAAAAATTTATATTACTGAAAAGAAAAAGACAAGTCCGCTAACTTTGGTGGGAGATTTTAACACACCTTTCTCAGTAACTGACAGAGGACATCATACAGAGAGACTAACTGAGAAAGAAGAAATGAACAATAATATACTCACCTAAGAAAACTACACAACTCCACTACATCCAGCAACTATGTAACACATACATTTTCAAGTGTGCACTTAATTTTTTTTTTAATTTATTTGAAAGAGAGAGAGAGAGAGAATTGAGAATGAGAGAGGTCAGTGGGAGAAATAGACTCCCCGCCAAGCAGGGAGATGGATATGCAACTTGATCCAGGACTCCAAGATCATGACCTGTGCCAAAGGCAGTCAATTTACCAACTAAGACACCCAGGCGCCCAAGTATGCATTTAGTATTAATCAAAGCTGACCATATAACAATAAAACAAAGTCACAATAAATTTCTATTTTTTTAAGATTTTATTTACTTATCTGAGAGAGAGAGAGACACATCAAGAGAGGGAACACAAGCAGGGAGAGAGGAGGAGGAGAAGCATGATTCCCGCTGAGCAGGGAGCCCCATGCAGGGCTTCATCCCAGGACCCCAGGATCACGACCTAAGCCGAAGGCAGACGCTTAAGGACTAAGCCACCCAGGCGCCCCTAAATATCTATTTCAGAGGTTTTTAGGTTACATGTTCTCTAACAATAGAATCAAGCTACAAATCAATTAACGATAATCAGTACAACATATCAAAATTTGTAGAAGGCACCTAAACCAATGATCAAAGGAAATTTCATAGCTTTAAATAAAAAGTCTAAAATCAGTTATTTTAGTCAGGAGTTGATAAACTTGTCTGCTAAGTGCTAGATGGTAAAAATTTTAGGCTCAAGGTCCAGTCTCTACTACAACTACTCAACTCTATCACTGTAACATAAAAGCAGCACAGACAATATATAAACAAATGAACATAACTATATTCCAACAAATGGACAATGTAATTTGAATACTATATAGTCACAAGTGACAACATATTACTCTTCTTTTGTTCTTTTTCCCTACCCATTTGAAAATATAAAAATCATTCTCAGTTTGCAGGCCATGCAAAACAAATAGCAAGCTAGGTATGGTTCACAGGTCTTAGTTTGTCAAGCCCTGTTCTAAAATAGGCATATTAGAGGGCACCTGGGTGGCTCAGTGGGTTAAGCCGCTGCCTTCGGCTCAGGTCATGATCTCAGGGTCCTAGGATCGAGTGCCGCATCAGGCTCTCTGCTCAGCAGGGAGCCTGCTTCCTCCTCTCTCTCTCTACCTTCCTCTCTGCCTCCTTGTGATCTCTCTCTCTGTCAAATAAATAAATAAATAATCTCTTAAAAAAATAAAATAAAATAGGCATATTAGAGCAAAACTAAGTAGAAAGAAGGAAATAAAGGTAAGAGGAAAACTGAAACAATGAAACAGAAACAGAGAAACTGAATTTGTGATCTGAAAACCTGCCAACAAAGAAAATTCCGAGGCTTCCCTGATGAAGTCTATCAAACACATAATGAAAAAAATACTAATCTTGCACAAATCCAGAAAAATGCAGGAGAGTGCAACAGTCTATAACTTGTTTTATGAAGAAAGCATTACCTTGAATGAAGCCAAGAGATCAGAAATAAAACTAAAAATATTCATCATGAATTTACATCTAAAAACCCTCAACAAAATATTAGCAAGTTGAGGGGCGCCTGGGTGGCTCAGTGGGTTAAAGCCTCTGCCTTCAGCTCAGGTCATGATCCCAGGGTCGTGGGATCGAGCCCCGCATCGGGCTCTCTGCTCAGCGGGGAGCCTGCTTCCCCTCTCTCTCTGCCTGCCTCTCTGTCTACTTGTGATTTCTATCTGTCAAATAAATAAATAAAATCTTTAAAAAAAAAAAAATATTAGCAAGTTGAATATAACAATATTAAAAAGGATGTTATTATAACCCAGCAATATTTATCCCACAAACACAAAGCTGGTACAACATTTCCAGCCCTTACACTAACTTTGTTCACAGACAACACAACTGCATATGGAGAAAATCCAAAGGCGTAAAAAACCAGTAAGCGAATTCAGCAAGGCAATAAGATACAAAATCAATACATAAATATCAACTGTATTTCTATATAGTATCAGAAGTTAGAGGATTACAATACTGGATTCCAAGAATTATTATATCCAATGTCATCAAAATTGAATGGTACCAGCAAAAGAATAAATGGAAAACTTAGTCCAAAAGTAGACCCAACTATACATATACACACCTGATTTTCCAAAACATGATACATTTTAATGGAGCAAATAGTCTTTCAAATAAATTATCATAGCCACTAGATATCTGCATGGAAAAATATGAGCCTTGACCTTTATCCTCACACCATACACAAGAACTAAGCCAAGATGGATTACAGACTTAAATGTGACAAGCTAAAACAAGTTCCCCCTTTCAAAAATTTCACTTAAAGGGGCGCCTGGGTGGCTCAGTGGTTTAGGCCTCTGCCTTCAACTCGGGTCATGATCCCAGGGTCCTGGGATCGAGCCCCACATCGGGCTCTCTGCTCAGCGGGGTGTCTGCTTCCCCCTCTCTCTCTGCCTGCCTCTCTGCCTACTTGTGATCTCTCTCTATCAAATAAATAAATAAAAATCTTTAAAAAAAATAAAAAATTAAAAAAAAATTTTTTCACTTAAAAAATAGCTTTTTCTTTGTTTTCTTGAAACAGCTTTATTCAACCTAACTGTGCATCCATAGAACAATGGCTAAAGAAGATGTGATATACAGAAATGGAAATTTACCCAGCTATAAAAAAGAATGAAATCTTGTCATTTGCAAACAACATGGATGGACCTAAGGGTATAATGCTAAGTGAAATAATTCAATCAGAGGAAAATAAATACCATATGGAGCAACCAAATCTAAGCTATTGTAAATAATGCAGCAATAAACATAGGGGTGCATATATCTTTTCAAATTAGAGTTTTCATTTTCTTTGGGTAAATATCCAGTAGGGGAATTACTAGATATGTAATCCTATTTTTAATTTTTTTAGGAAATCCACACTGCTTTCCACAGTAGCTGCACTAGTCTACATTCCCATCAATAGTGCTGACAGTTCCTTTTTTCTCGACATCCTCACCAACACTTATTTCTTGGACCACTTTCTTACACCATATACAAAAGTAAACTCAAAACAGCTTAAAGACCTGAAACCATAAAATTCCTAGAAGAAAACAGAGGCAATTATCTCTTTGTCATTAGCCAATGAAACATATTTTTCTTTTTCTTTTTTTTTTTTAAGATTTTATTTATTTATTTGATAGAGAGAGATCACAAAGTAGATGGAGAGGCAGGCAGAGAGAGAGAGAGAGAGAGAGAGATGGAAGCAGGCTCCCTGCTGAGCAGAGACCCTGATGCGGGACTCGATCCCAGGACCCTGAGATCATGACCTGAGCCGAAGGCAGCGGCCCAACCCACTGAGCTACCCAGGCGCCCGAAACATTTTTTTCTAAGTAAGTGTCCTTTGGTAAGGGAAACAAAAGCAAAACAAAACAAAACAAAACTATTGGGACTATACCAAAATAAAGAATTTTTGCAGAGCAAAGGAAATCAACAAAATAAAAGACAACCTACTGAACAGGAGAAGATAATTGGAAATGATAGATAATTGGAAATAACCCCAGTAAGGGTTAATACCCAAAATATTAACCCCAGTAAGGGTTAATACCCAAAGACTTAACACCAATAAATAATCCAATTAAAAATAGGCAGAAGAGGGGCACCTGGGTGGCTCAGCTGGTTAAGTGACTGCCTTCAGCTCAGGTCATGGTCCTGGAGTACCAGGATGGAGTTCCTCAGCAGGGAGTCTGCTCCTCTCTGACCTACCCCCTTCTTGTGCTTTCTCTCACTCTCAAATAAATAAATAAAATCTTAAAAAAAAAAAATGGGCAGAAGACATGGAACATTTTTCCAAAGAAGACCTACAGATCCCCAACAGACACATGAAAAGATGTTCAACATCACTTATCATCAGGGATATGCAATCAAAACCATAACAATATCACATCTGTCAGAATGGCTAAAAACCATTAAAAGGTTAGGCAAAACAAGTGCTCTTTGTCCCTGTCCCATAATGTCAGTTTTTTCTACAAGCTCATAAATACCATTCTGTATCAAGTAACTTAAGAATGGAAGTTCTCTCGTTATCTTCACATTTCAAGACATTAACTTCCAAAACGCAGGAAAAATTCTGCATCTTCTTTTCATTTAGCCACATGACCCGAATTTGTGTTCAGTAGCTGAGAACTTCATAAAGCTAGATCTTGGCTGCTACTGCAATAATTGCTTTCACATTTTCCTGAGGAATTAAACTTGTTCTTAGAAAGGGTCTCAAAAAGTATCTCTCCTTATCTTCCAAAAATAACTTTATGCATAAAGCATGAAAATTTGTCTTGGCAGGAGGATTTTGCACACAACCCTGAAGTTTCATAGTTCTAAGAAGTCTCCATCCAAATAAATGAGGTGAAAGATTATTTAAGCAAGAATACAAGCAAAACAATTTGTACAACTTAAAGAAAAGGATTACTTTTTTGTTGATAGTACATAATCAATGCAACAAATAAATATGACATATAACAGTCACTCTGAAACACATTTTAAAAGGTTTAAGTTCGGGATGCCTGGGTGGCTCAGTCGGGTAGGCATCTATCTGCCTTGGGCTTGGGTCATGATCTCAGGTTCCTGGGATGAGTCCACCAACGGGCTGGCTCCTTGCTCAGCAGGGAGCCTGCTTCCCTCTCTCTCTCTGCCTGCCTCTCCGACTACTTGTGATTTCTCTCTGTCAAATAAATAAATAAAATCTTTTTTAAAAAATGGTAATTGGCTGGCACTGTATATGATTTAGACAAAGGCAAGTATCACAAGAAGTGATTATAAGAAAAACAAATTTCCTCTAGGAAGAAATACAGGGATGAAGAGGCGTGAAGTAAGAGAGAGCATATTTTTCAGCATGTGGTTTTATTTAAGTTTTTTAAATTATGTATATATACTGGAAATTCCTCAGTGATAGAAATGTCTTTGCTATTCATGAACCACTGGAGCACATCTAAGATTATGCTAATGAGGTAACAACAGCGAGCTATTAGATAGCTTCATGATGGGGCGAGGCACTAGAAAAACCAACTCTGTGATAAGAGGATTGGGACTACAAAGCAGTCTTGTGGAAAGGCAGTAGAGTGTTGGAGATTTAAATTCAATCACCTAACCAAAGATTTAATCAATCTTACCTACTTAAAAAAAACTCAACTAGGGACGCCTGGGTGGCTCAGTTGGTTAAGCGGCTGC
This sequence comes from Mustela nigripes, assembly GCF_022355385.1. Classification (NCBI taxonomy): domain Eukaryota; kingdom Metazoa; phylum Chordata; class Mammalia; order Carnivora; family Mustelidae; genus Mustela; species Mustela nigripes. The sequence goes on along the minus strand of NC_081569.1, from coordinate 60,519,631 downwards.
CTTCGGCTCAGGTCATGATCCCAGCGTCCTGGGATCGAGTCCCACATCGGGCTCCTTGCTTGGCAGGGAGCCTGCTTCTCCCTCTGCCTCTAGCCTGCCACTCTGTCTGCCTGTGCTTGCGCTCTGTATCTCTCTCTCTAACAAATAAATAAAAATCTTAAAAAAAAAAAAAAAAAAAACTCAACTATAAGTGGACACCAGAACTTGATGGAGCTTCTTACCTGGTGAACACACCAATATGCCAGGAGAGTGACATACCCTGTATGTCTCCTAGGGAAGGAGCATGGAGGCTTTCCATCTGAGACCCTCCTGACCTCACACTGTGTCTCTTCATCTGGATGATTCATGATTCTAACCTGTATCCTTTATAATAAAACTGCTCTCATAAGTATAGTCCTTTCCTGAGTTCTCTTAAGATATTCCAGTGAATAAGAAAACCTGAGGGTGTTCATGGGAACCTATGAATTCATAAACACTTGGTAAGTCCAAGTGGCCTGGAGACCTCACTTGAGGCTGGCATCTTAAGTAAGGGCAGTCTTCTCAGGGACCATGCCCTCATACTTGTGGAGTCTGACACTAACTCAGCGGTTAGTGTCAGAACTCAACTGCAAACTCTATCAGCTGGAGTTGAAACAAAATAGTACTACTTTTACTTTTTTTTTTTTTTTTTAAGGCAATCAGTAGACCCCAAAGAATTAAACTCAGAATAACAGTATTCAGTTACCTTTAAAAAATTAACTCTGGGGGCACCTGGGCGGCTTAGTGGGTTAAAGCCTCTGCCTTCGGCTAAGGTCATGATCCCAGGGTCCTGGGATCGAGCCCCACATGGGCCTCCCTGCTAGCAGGGGGCCTGCTTCCCCACCCCCTGCCTGCCTGCCTGTCTGCTTGTGATCTGTCTGTCAAATAAATAAATGAAATCTTAGAAAAAATTAAAAGCTTGCTTTTGTACAACAAAGGACGCTATGAGTCAACTCACACAAAAAAGAAAACTATTTGCAAATCATTTATTTAATAATAGAGTAACATCTATTATAAAAAACTGCCACAACTCAACAACAAAAAAAAAACAATTTGAAAATGAGCAAAGGACTTAAAAAGACACTTCTCTCCAAAGAAGATATACAAATGGCCACTAAAAATATGAAAAGATGTTCAACATCACTATTCACAAGGGAAATAGAAACCAAAACCACAGTGATACTTAACACCCACTAAATGACCATCAAAAAAACAGTAGTGGTAACAACTGTTGGCAAGGATATGGAGAAACTGGACCCTTGTGCAGTGGGTAAGAATGTAAAAGTGTTCAGGAACTATGAAAAACAGTAGGGCAGTTCCTCAAAAAATTAAAAATAGAAGATCCAGATACACCACTTCTGGAAAAATAACTGGAATAACTGAAAGCAGAGTCTCTGAGAGATACTTAAATACAACGTTCACAGCAACATTATCCACAACAGTCAAAAGGAAGAAGGTAGAAGGAACCCAAGTGTCCACCAACAGATGAATCGAAAAATAAAATGTCGTATATATACCCAATGGAATATTATTCAGTCACAAAAAGGAATCAAGCAATAGTACATGCTGCAACATGGATATACTCTAAAGACATTATGCTATGTGGTATAAGCCAGACAAATGATTTCATTTGTATGAGGTATCTAGAATAAGTAAAATACAGACAAAAAGTAGAACAGAAGTTACCAGGAGCAGAGACAAAGAGTTACCACTTAAAGGGTATAAAGTATCTATTTAGGATGAAGAAAATGTCTAGAAATGGATAGTAGAGATGGTTACAAAAAACTGTAAAATGTACTTAATGCCCCTCAACTGTACACTTAAAAATGTTAAGTTAAAATGGTAAACTTCATGTTATGTATATTTTACCGCAACTTTTAAAAAAACCACAAGAAGGGATGCCCGGGTGGCTCAGTGGGTTAAAGCCTCTGCCTTCGGCTCTGGTCATGATCCCAGGGTCCTGGGATCGAGCCCCGCATCAGGCTCTCTGCTCGGCAGGGAGCCTGCTTCCTCCTTTTCTCTGCCTACTTCTCTGCCTACTTGTGATCTCTGTCTGATAAGTAAATAAAATCTTAAAAAAAAAAAAAAAAAAAACCACACAAGGACGCCTGGGTGGCTCAGTCGGTTAAGCATCTGCCTTCGGCTCAGGTCATCATGCCAGAGTCCAGGGATCAAGTCCTACATCAGGCTCCCTGCTCAGCAGGGAGTCTGCTTCTCCCTCTGCCCTTCACCCTGAATGAGAGCTCATGCTCTCATTCACTCGCTCTCTCAAATAAATTTAAAAAAAAAAAAAAAGTTTAAAATAAAAATAAAAACACACAATACTTTGCCACTATACAGTCACCAGAACAGCTAAAATTAAAAAGAATAAAGTTCTGGCAGGGATGTTGAGCAACCTCAATTCTTATTCACTGATGGTAGAAGAACAAGTTGATAAAACCATGTGAGAACTTACACTAAAGCTAAATATATGGGCACCTGGGTGGCTCAGTTGGTTAAGATCTGCCTTAGGCTCAGGTCATGATCCCAGACTCCTGGGATCAAGTCCCTCATCAGGCTCCCTGCTCAGTGAGGAGTCTGCTTCTCACTCTGCCACTCCCTCTGCTCATGTGTGCTCTCTTTTTCACAAAAATAAATAAAATCTTAAAAAAAAAAGTGTTAAAAAGATAAATTTGGTTGCACAATGCAGGAGAAACTAAAGAGAGAAAAATAACAGATAACTCAGGAATAAATTCATAGGAATCTGAACAAGAGGGATTTTAAGAATAAGGACACAATTCTTAAATACCACAGAAGAACCAATAAGATGTGGCAGAGCAGAACAATAGAGAGTAACAGTATCATCAAGGATGATTCCCACATTTTTAGCCTCAAAAGAAACTATGATGGTCTGATATAAATAAATTGAGCTGGAAAAGATCTAAAAATGGGGGGCACCTGGATGGCTCAGTCAGTTAAGCATCTGCCTTTAGCTCAGGTCATGATCCCAGGGTCCTGCAATCGAGCACCACATCCTGCTCCCTGCTCTGCAGGGAGTGTGCTTCTCCCTCTCCCCACTCTCTCTAGCTCTTGCGCTCTCTCTCTCTCTCAAATAAAATCTTTAAAAAAAAAAATCTAAAAACTGTGTCCTTTGGAAGTAACCACATAAGACAGAATTACAAGATGCACTAAAAGTAATGGTGTAAACAGAGTAAGAAGAATAATTTTTTAAAATACCCAACTTGAGGGCTGAAAAGATAATGTTCTAAAGAGCAAAGAAAGATAAGGATAGTATTATCTAAAGAGAAATGAAGAATTTTATTTGCCAAGTAATGTCAGAATACTGGTAATAAGGACATAAACAGGCTTTGATCAACCTGTTAAGTGCTTTACACATGACCTTCAAGAGGACAAGTACATAATATGACCAGGAAAGGCAGACTACAGGGGATATTAAGAAAGAAGTGAAAAAAAAGAAAGAAGTAAGCGATGTTAACTCAAGCAATGGGTGGAGATTAATCATTCAACAACACTGATTATAAATAAAAGAAGGGAAGGGGAGTAAATAATAATGGAAAAAAAGACAACTAAGAAAAAAATTGTCTTGTCTTAAAAAAAAAAAAAAAAGAGGAGGAGGAGAAGGAAAGCAAAGCAAAAAAACAAACAAACAAAAAAAAGAAAATAAGAAACTAACTTCAGAAGGGTAAACTACTCTCCCCTAAAACTACACTGAAATGTATCATAACCTTAGACAGGAACATAACAAATTAAATGACAAGTTAAAGATTTACTGCTAATTACTCAAAGTAATGAAATATCAAATGAGTGTTCATAAATGGTATTTCTAATATTCCAGAAGTTTCATTTCATTGACATTATTCAGGTTTTGGTTAAACTATACAAATTCAAATATTTATTAACTACCTACAGAATATCACTCAAGGGCTGAGCAATCAGTACTAGGTAAAACAAGATCCTTACTCTCACAAAGCTTATAAGCTTGTAAGAAAAGCAGAATATATCCTAGCCAACCCAATAAGATGATAGCTGATGAATGCCATAAAAAACCTGAAAGACCAAAACAGAGAAATTCACTAAAAATAAGATAATGGATTAAAAAAAATAAGTATGAAACTAGATCTGAAAGATGAGGGGGTACCAAAGGTAAAATAATATGCAGAAACACCTAAGGTATTAAGACCAAAGGGAGTGGATGCCTGAATGGCTCAGTGGGTTAAGTAAGTGTCCACCTTCAACTCAGATCATGATCCCAGAGTCCCAGGATCGAGCCCCACATTGGGCTCCTTGTTCAACAGGGAGCCTGCTTCTCTCTCTCCTGCTCCCCCTGCTTGTGCTCTCTATCAAATAAATAAATAAAATCTTAAAAAAAAAAAAAAGCAAAAGGAATTAAGATTAAAGGAAAAGGGGTAAACTGAGGTGGCTAAAGTACAGCATACTCAGGAAAGTATGGTACAAGATTAAGTCCAAAGAGATAAGACAAGGAGCCTTTAAAGTATAGTAATAAGCCACTAAGGGGTTTTAAGAGAAGAATGACATAATCTAATTCACATTTTTCAAAGAACATTCAGTCTGCTAAGTAGAGCGTAGACTGCAGGGGAGAAAAAAGCAACTGGGAAACCAGTCAAGATGGTATGCAGTGGGAATGGGTGTTTTGGACCACCATGTTAGCAAAAGAGACAGTACAGAAATCAGTAGGCTCATACACTAAGGCTGGAGATATAAGTGGTTTTAAACTTTTGTTACTGAATTAGGCAATTATTCAAATTTTAAAACCTGTATACCCTTTGATCCAGGCAGTTCCATTCCTATGAACTGATCCTTGCATTTGGAAAAGTGTCCAAGAATATGTGCATGAGAAATTTCACTGCTACATTAATTGTCATGGCCAAACAACTGAAATAATCTCAAGGTCCATCAAGATGCCTGATTAAATTTATTTTATGGATACCAACAATGCCCTCTGAAAATGCCTAACACAGGATGTTCACTGTTGAGATTAAAAAAGGATTCTAGACTACAGAGCACTATTTTGCAAACCCACTTCATACATATCTAATTTGGTATTTGTAACTTAATCTTTTCTTTTTTATTAGGTCAGAGTGGTTCTTCTCTATAATAATGTCATTCTCACTTCTTGCATTCTGACGGGGGGGGGGGGGGGGGGTTATAAACACCTTTGGCTCAGGCCATGATCCCAGGGTCCTACCTTTTCCTATTTCTTGGGGAAAAAAATACATGTACCAGTGATTCCAGGTATATACAAGATATACAGTGTGATTCCAGATATACACATGTGATTCCAGGTATAAACAAGGAATACACAGTGTTCAATTACCCAATCAAATGTAAAAAAAATAAATAAATAAATAAATAAAAACTATGCCACACAGGGTGCCTGGGTGGCTCAGTGGGTTAAGCCGCTGCCTTCGGCTCGGGTCATGATCTCAGGGTCCTGGGATCGAGTCCCACATCGGGCTCTCTGCTCAGCGGGGAGCCTGCTTCCTCCTCTATCTCTCTCTGCCTGCCTCTCTGCCTACTTGTGATCTCTTTCTCTCTGTCAAATAAATAAATAAATAATCTTTAAAAAAACAAAAAACAAAAAACAAAAACTATGCCACACACGGAAAAGCTGAAGGATCTGTGAATGTTTAGGTTTAAATTATGTAGAAGGTAGTAGTATCATTAAGGCAAGAGTTATTTTGGTTGGGGCTTAGAAAAGTACTGAAAACAGAAGACGGTCAGTCATGTTTAGTTAATGCCTAAATAAAGGAGAACACAATTCTTGGTGGGATATAAAGAATTTTTTGTCCAATGTTTAAACGTCAGTCACATCAAAGAGGGTATTGGATTAATTCTGCCCTCTAAAACTACAATTACCTTCGGGCGCCTGGGTGGCTCAGTGGGTTAAGCCGCTGCCTTCGGCTCAGGTCATGATCTCAGGGTCCTGGGATCGAGTCCCACATCGGGCTCTCTGCTCAGCAGGGGGCCTGCTTCCCTTCCTCTCTATCTGACTGCCTCTGTCTACTTGTGTTCTCTGTCTGTCAAATAAATAAATAAAATCTTT
>NC_081569.1:60483949-60513449 GCF_022355385.1 Mustela nigripes | reverse complement strand
ACTCGATCCCAGGACCCTGAGATCGAGTCCCACATCGGGCTCTCTGCTCAGCAGGGGGCCTGCTTCCCTTCCTCTCTATCTGACTGCCTCTGTCTACTTGTGTTCTCTGTCTGTCAAATAAATAAATAAAATCTTTAAAAAAAAAAAAATAAAAAAAATAAAACTACAATTACCTTAAAAAAAAAAAAAAAAGTGAAGTGAACTTATACAAGAGGGAGCACAAAGATAAAAAGATACAAATTTTGGGACGCCTGGGTGGCTCAGTTGGTTAAGCAGCTGCCTTCGGCTCAAGTCATGATCCCGGCATCCTGGGATCGAGTCCCACATCGGGCTCCTTGCTCCACGGGGAGCCTGCTTCTCCCTCTGACTCTGCCTGCCACTCTGTCTGCCTGTGTTCGCTCTCACTCTCTCTCTCTGACTAAATAAATTAAAAAAAAAAAAAAAATCTTAAAAAAAAAAAAAGATACAAATTTCAACTTATGCAAAATAAGCAGTGATCCAGTAATGAAATTAGCTGCCTCAAAAATATGTGAAACCACAGCAGATAAAGAAAAGACTATGTGTTGACAAGGATGTGGAAGTAATTGTTGGATTGTCGGTAGTAGTGTGAACTGATAAAATCATTTTGAAAAATTCTAGCATTACATATCTACTAACACTAAAATACAGCAATTCTATGCCCCAGCAATTCTACTTACAGATAATAACAAAGATTAATGCACCTGAAGTCTACCTGAAGTCATTTTCAAGAATACTCATAGTAGCTTTATTAGTAACAGTCAAAACTAGAAACAATCTAAATATCCATCAACAGAACAATGTTGGATTTGTGGAGGGAGGCAAAAATAATGTACAGATTTCCATTTTGAAAGACTAATAGCTAATAGAAAAGTAGATTTTTCTTTGGTTAGAGTTTATTTGTCAGGGAGAGAGGAGGGATTGAAGAGTGCACAAGCAGGGAGAGCAGCAGGCCAAGGGAGAAGCAGGCTCCCTGCTGAGAAAGGAGCCCAACTCGGGACTCAATCCCAGGACCCTGGGATCAGGACCTGAGCCGAAGGCAGACACTTCACAGACTGTGCCACCCAGGCTACCCAGAAAAGTTTTAAGATGAAAAAATGGGGGGGAACCTGGGTGGCTCAGTGGGTTAAGCCTATGCCTTCGGCTCAGGTCGTGATTGCAGAGTCCTGGGATCCAGCCCCGCACCGGGCTCTCTGCTCAGCAGGGAGCCTGCTTCCCCCTCTCTCTGCCTGCCTCTCAGTCTACTTGTGATCTTTCTCTGTCAAATAAAAAAAAAAAATCTAAAAAAAAAAAAAAAGACGAAAAAATTAGTTGGAGTTAGCAATTACAATGTATACCACAGGTAAAATTCCAGGAGTCAGGATGATTTAAAGGTGTGGAGCTAAGAAATCAAATCTAAGCTAGAGGGGCGCCTGGGTGGCTCAGTGAGTTAAAGCCTCAGACTTTGGCTCAGGTCATGATCCCAGGGTCCTGGGATGGAGCCCCACATCAGGCTCTCTGCTGAGCGGGGAGCCTGCTTCCCTTCCTCTCTCTGCCTGCCTCTCTGTCTACTTGTAATCTCTGTCAAATAAATAAATAAAAATATTTTTTTAAAAAAAACTAAGCTAGACATACTATTGGCTTTCAAAAGAATCAATACTGGGCACCTGGGTGGCTCAGTTCTTAAGCATATGCCTTCAGCTCAAATCATGATTCCAGGGTGCTGGGATCCAGCCCCACATCGGGCTCCCAGCATAGTGGGAAGCCTGCTTCTCCCTCTTCCACTGCCCCTGCCTGCGTTCCCTCTGTCAAATAAATAAAATCTTAAAATAAAAATAAAAGTAAATAATCAATATTACATGAAAACAGAAGACAAAATCAAGAATAAGACCGTAAGGGGCGCCTGGGTGGCTCAGTGGGTTAAAGCCTCTGCCTTCGGCTCGGGTTGTGGTCCCGGGGTTCTGGGATCGAGCCCCGCGTCGGGCTCTCTGCTTGGCAGGGAGCCTGCTTCCTCCTCTCTCTCTGCCTGCCTCTCTGCCTACTTGTGATCTCTGTCTGTCAAATAAATAAATAAAATCTTTAAAAAAAAAAGATTAAGACCGTAAGAACAGAATACCTGGAAATACCATTATTTAATAAAAGGCTGAATACATTAGAAGGAACCAATGAAGACAGCTGGGAAATAAAAGGAAGTATCAGGAGTTAGGAGAACCAGGTAAATGGTATAATAAAGACCAAGAAATAAGTTTAAAATAGTAGGAGATGGTCAAAAAACAGCATTATGTAACAAAGCCTAGAGAGTGGTCACTAAATTAAATAAAGAACACACTGAGGATATTAACTGAAACAAAATGGAATGATAGGATGTAATCTATTTCAGTGGATTAAGCACAGAAGAGACAAAGAATAAAATTTTAAAAATATATATGTATGATTAAAAAAAAAAACTTAAAATCAACAAATAGTAGACTGGCAAGCTTTTTGTGTAGAGAGAAACATAGTAAATACTTAAGGCTTTGAAGGCCTCATATAGTCCCTTCTTACGTATTCCTATATCCACACAAAACAGGCTGCAGGCCAGATTAGCCAACACCTGCCTAAAATAATCTGAGCTCCCAAACAAGCATTTGGAGACAAAGTTTGCATACAGCTGAACACTGTTTTCACAACTGAAAATTAATGCTTTTTCTTGGAGCATGCACTTCAAGTTGTTATTTATTTTTTCCTTTCAGCAACAGATTATGAATCTGTAAATTGGAACCATTTTCTTGATCCATTAAGAGAAGAAGCTTGACCACGTACACTGAAAAACTACTGTCTATATAACAAATACACCTGACTTTTTCAGCTAACAAACTCCTTCTTACCCGGGCCTTCAAAGTAATTTTAAAAATAAATTCTCAGGGGCGCCTGTGTGGCTCAGTCACCTAAACATCCGCCATGATACTCTTGATTTCCACTCAGGTCATGATCCCAGGGTCCTGGAATCAAGATCCTCATATAAGGGACACCCCCACCCTCAGCAGGTAGTCTGCTTGAGGATTCTCTCCTTTTCCCTCTGTCCATCCCCTCACTCAGGCTCACAAGCACACACACACTCTCACAGTCTAAAATAAATCTTTTTAAAAAATAAACATAATAAAAATAAATTCTTCATTATAATGTGCACAAAAATACTGATAGTGAACTGTTCAAGAATTCTTTTTAATTGTGTTGGGTAATTAAGATTAGACTGTGGTTGGAAAACCAGTTATTATAGATGGCATTCACTAGTTACAACTATAAAAAAATACTATAGTGATAAGCAAATATTGAAAAGAGCACTCACTCTAAAAACCACATTTAGAAAAAGCAAAGCACGGGGAGCCTGGGTGGCTCAGGTCATGATCTCAGGGTCCTGGGACTGAGCCCCGCATCGGGCTCTCTGCTCAGCGGGAAGCCTGCTTCTCCCTCTCTCTCTGCCTGCTCGTGATCTCTCTCTCCGTCAAATAAATAAATAAAATCTTTAAAAAAAAAAAAAAAGAAAAGAAAAAGAAAAGCACTATTTTGTCCATAAAAAAGTCAAGGGGAACTCATAAGCATGGGGATTTCAAACCTGAAGAACAGTAATTGTTAATGGGAATATGAATTAAGTGAGAAAGAAAAGGAAAGTACTGGGCTGGGATTTAGACTACTAAAGACTACTGAGACAGACAGGTGAATACAGGGGGTCATGGCTTTAGTGCAGCAAAGACTAATAAGTAAAAACCAACTCAGGAACCAGTGCCAGCCAGGGTAGAAAAACCTGAATCAGAACCGACAAATTGCTAGAGGCTCAGTGTGAATAAGTCTATAAGTTAAAAACTCCAGTACAAAAAAGAACTCCCACACTTTTTATGAGCTTTATCCCCAGAAGCTAGACCAGGTTCTCACAGTAGATATCCCCTCACAGGAGGAGTACCGGGAGCGCAGGGGGAAGTAACAATGAGGACTCACCTCTAGAGAAAGTAGTTAACCAGGGCCTAATTGACCTGACCAAAAAAAAAAAAAAATAGCCAAAAGCTCCTACTCTGAAAAGATCAATAAAATCAATAAGCCTCTAGAGGCAGCTGACTCAGTAGGTAAAACACGTGACTTCTGATCTTGGGGTTGTGGGTTTGAGTCTCACACTGGGTGCACAGATTACTTAAAAATAGTAACTTAAAAAAAAAAAATCAGTAAGCCCCAAGCCAGGCTTTAAGAAAAAAAAAGAAGAAGAAGAAGAAGAAGAAGAGTATACAAATTAATCAAATACATAGGGATGCCTGGGTGGCTCAGTTGATCAAGCAGATGACTCTTGGTTTGGACTCAGGTCATGATCTCAGGGTTCTAATAGAGAGACCCGCATCAGGCTTCTCTGCTCAGCAGGGAGCCTGTTTCCCCCCAACTCTCTCTATGCCTGCTGCTCTGCCTACTTGTGATCTCTCACTGTCAAATAAATAAATAAAATCTTTTTTTTTTTAAAACACACAATACTATGTATTACCCAAAAAAATTAAATGCCTAAGTAAAAATCTAACAATATGTACAAGATTGGGCACCTGGCTGCATGTGTTCAGGCACCACACTGCGAACGGAGTTCAAAAGAAATAAAAAACAGCCCCCCCCCACACACAAATACAAGATCTACATGAGGCAAGTGATAACACTCAGATAAAAGAAACTGAAGAGCTAAACAGATAAAATATGTGATTGATACACATACACACACACACACACACACACACACACACCCTGGAGTATTACTCAGCCATAAAAAAGAACAAAATCTTGCCATTTACAATGACATATATGGAACTAAGAATTAAGCTAAGTGAAATAAATCAGTCGGAGAAAGACAAATACCATATGATTTCATTCATAGGTGAAATTTAAGAAACAAAACTGATGAACACAGGGAAGAGAAGGAAAGATAAAATGAGATAAAAACAGAAGGAGACAAATCATAAGAAACAACTACAGGAAACACACTGAGGGTTGCTGGACGAGATGTGAGTGGGGGATAGGGTAACTGGGTGATGGGTATTAAGGAGGACACTTGATATAATGAGAACTGAATGTTATATGCAACTGATGAGTCACTAGATTCTACTCTGAAAATAATACACCATATTAACTAACTTGAATTTGAGTAAAACCAAAAAAATAAATAAAAAATTAAACAGAAAGAGATTCCACGTTCACAGATGCACACAATCAATATAGTCAAGCTGGCAGTTCTTCCCAAGTTGATCTAAAGGTTCAATGCAACCACAACTAAAATCCCAGCAAGTTATTTGTGGATACGGATAAACTGATTCTGACTCTAACGTCATATGAAGAAGGTAAAGACCCAGAATAGCCAATACCCAACACAATATTAAAGGAGGAAGGAAGGGCGCCTGGGTGGCTCAGTCAGTTAAGCGTCTTCCTTGGCTAAGGTCATAATCCCAGGGTCCTGGGACCCAGTCCCACATGGGGTTCCCTGCTCAGCAGGAAGCCTGCTTCTCCCTCTCTCTCTGTCTGCCTCTCTGCCTAATTGTGCTCTCTCTATATATAGCTCTCTGTCAAATAAATAAATAAAAATCTTAAAAAAAAAAAAAAAAAAGAGGGAGGAGTACAAAGTTGGAGGAGGGCTGATACTCCCCAACTCCAAGCTTATTATAAAGAAACCAACACAGTGTGGTATTTGTGAAAGAAAAAACAAATAGGTCAGTGTAACAGACCAGAGAGGCCAGAAATAGCCCCCCCATAAATACAGTCACCTGATCTTTGATCAAGGAGCAAAAGACAATACACTAGAGCAAAGATCATCTTCTCAACAACTGGTACTGGAATGGCAGGACATCCACATGCAAAAAACTAAATCGAGACACACCCCTTCCACCCTTCACCAAAAAAAAAAAAAGGATCAAAATGGGTAATAAACTGAAATGTGATACACTAGACCATAAGAGTCCTAGAAGAGAGCACAGGAGGAAGCCTACATGTTCTAAGTATGGACTTTTTTAAATACAGCACCAAAGGCAAAATCCATGAAAGAAATAACTCACAGGCTGAACTTCATAAAAATAAACTGCTCTGTGAAAGACAGTATCAAGAGAACGAGAAGAGAAGCCACAGACTGGGAGAAAATACCTGCAAGAGCCATATCTGATAAAGGACTGCTGTTCCAAAATACTAAAAAAAAAAAAAAACTTCTTAAAACTTAAGAAAAAGTATAATTTAAAAATGGACCACGGGGGTACCTGAGTGACTCAGTTAAGCAGCCAATTCTTGATTTCAGCTCACCTCATGATCTCAAGGTTGTGTAATCAAGCTCCACATCCAGCTCTGGACTCTGAGCTAAGAGCAGAGCCTGCTTGAGCGTTTCTCTCTCCCTCTCCTCCTGTCCCTCCCCTAACTTATGTGCTAAGTAAATAAAACCTCAACCGAAAAAAAAGGAAAAATAAAAAAGGACTACGGACCTTAACAGACACCTCACCAAAGAAAACATACAGACAGCAATTAAGTGTATGAAAAGAGGCTCCACATTGCCTGCCATCAGGGAATTACAAATTATTTTAAAATAACAAGATACTACTATACACCTATCAGAATTGCCCAAATCCAGAAAACTGACAACATCAAATGCTGAGAAGGAGGCAGAACAACAAGTCTCATTCACTACTGCTTGGAATGCAAAACAGCACAGCCACTTTAAAAGACAATTTGGAAATTTTTTACCAATCTAACATACTCCTACCATACGATTTAGCAATCACGCTCCTTGGTACTTACTCAACCTGAAAAACTGACATGAATGTTTATGGGAGCTTTATTAATAATTGCCAAAACTTGGAAGCAACCAAGATGCCCTTTAGTAGGTGAATGGATAAACAAACTGGTACATTGGGACAATGGAGTACTACTTAGCACTAAAAAGAAATGTGCTACCAGATCATGAGAAGATAGGAAGGAAACTTGAATACATATTACTAAGAGAAGAAATCAATGTGAAAAGGTTACATACAGTATGATTCCAACTATATGACAGTCTGGACAAGGCAAAGCTTGAGAGACAATAAAAAGATCAGAAGCTGCCAGAGGTTGGGAGGGAAGGGAAGGATTAACAGAGCAGAGGATTTTTAGGCAATAAAAATACTATGTGATATTAAAATGACACATACAGATCATTACTTGCCCAAATTCATAGACTATTGAAGCACTAAAAATGAACCCTAATGTAATCTATGGACTTTGGATTATTATGATGTATCAATGGTTTATAAACTGGAACAAATATATTACTTTTGTGGGGGGTGCTAATAGTGGGGGATGCATGTGTGTCAGTAGAGGATATGTGGGAAATCTCTACACCTTCCTCTCAATTTTGCTGTGAACCTAAAACTGCTCTAAAAAATTTAAGTCTTCAATTAAAAAATAGTAAGTAATGAAAGTTCAAATAAAAAAACAACAGCACATGATGCGGTTTTAACATATAAGGCTTTTCAGCTTATTTGTAGTAAACTTGTGGATAGTAGCTGTCCACAGAGCATTAAATTCTGAAATAGATAAAAGTAAGTTTACTTTGAATCCCTTCTGTGCCTCAATTGTTTCAGTTAGGATCTGAAGTATTTTCCTTTCCCTCCCCCAATTAATGAAGAGTTCTCTCTATATATATTACCAAGGAACAGTCATGAACTATCAACAAAATCCTAAAAACTCTGTATCTAAATGAGCAAAAGGTCCCCATTCTGAAAAACCATCTAATTTGCCTATAATTCTAAATCCTAAAGCCAACTCATATTCATTACAAAAAAATGAACTGTCACTTCACAAAATGTAAAAGCAATTGTGGTATATTTGATACTGGCTTAAGTCAGTAATCCACAGAATCAATGTATTAAATCCAAATTTTTCCTTTTATCTCTAAGAACAGAAAGGCTATTACCTACCTTTCAGAAACTTCTTGTTTCAGTTGAGGAACTTCACCAAGGGCTGAATCAATATCCATGAAACCAAGAAAGTCCCGTTTTATACTAAGAGAAGGCTTCTCCAAACACTTGCCTGACGTTTCATGACCCCTCGATAAAGAATCTGAATCAGTTAGCTGTATCTCTGACCCCTCACCTTCTGTAAGACGGACCCGCTGACCAGGAGAACCGGGAACACTATTACCTTCCTGGTCAGAGCTGTTCTTTTGCTTTCCATCTCTCTGGGGTTTACTATTCAGCCCATCATCCCGAAAGCCTTTAGCAAATGGATTGTAATCTATTTTCAGCTGGGTAATCTGAATGTTCTGGTAAGCTGTTACTGCAAAGAATTCCGTCTGTGGAAAGGTAAAAGTGTGGACACCAGGGCCATTTAACTGTATCACTTCAGTAGCCTTTTCTGCAGGCACCAAATGAAGCCTCGGCAGGTACCGATGCATAGAGTGCAAGATGATATGCCCTTCTTGGTCTAACGTATTGTTGGTAAGTTTGAGTTTATAGAAAGATACTGGTTGATGCATCCAATAATGACCTGTGGAAGGAGATTCTGGATGAATAAAAACCCTCCCCAAAACATGGGGCTCAGCCTTCCCACTTGGTTCCCACCAGCGACCATTCCACTTATAACGATGGTTATCCACAGGAGATATATCCATGACAAGGATATACTTCATATTTGAATCTAAACCTGTTATCCAGTAACGACAGTATGGAAACATGCGTCTTCCCTGCTTGGTCAGAATCATCTCTGTGCTTCGATGATAGAATTCATTCCACATACTATTGTTATCCAGAGTGACAGTGATTCCTCCCACAGTACAATCAGCTGGAAGACAAATCCTCCCTTTAGATTTTCCTGGTGATGACACACTGCTAGCCAAAGCACAGGCATCCCGATTAGTAACCAAAATTCCTTGATCAGTTTTGCCATTTCCTGGCTGTTTTAGGATGACAAAAAAGGTAGGTGCTGCTCCTGCCACTGTTCCACCATCTTGATTAGCCAATATAATCTGCTGTTTCTCCTCCATGATTCCAGTGGGAAACTCAGTCGTATGATAACTGTAGTCACCACATAGTCACAGTGGACTTCCCAGCCTGCAACAAAAAACAAACAAAACCCTTTTCAATCAAGAGAACGTCTGTTTTGTTATAAATACAAGAATAATCATGTTATCCCCAAAATATATTCCTCAACTCTTTGAAGACTTTGCTTCTACCTTTCTCTCACCACTGTAAGGATATTCAGTCCAGAATATTTAATATTTAAAAATTCATTTTAGGGGCACCTGGGTGACTCAGTCAGTTAAGCAGTCAACTCTTGATTTCAGCTCAGGTCATGATCTCAGGGTTGTGAGTGAGATTGAGCCCTACGTCAGACTGCTTGGGATTCTCTCTCCCTCTACCCCTCCCTCTACCCCTTCCCCTGAAATCTCTCAGAAAGAAAACAAAAGGGGAGTAGAGGAGGGGAGAGGAAAAAAAAAAGGAGAGGAGAGGAAGAAACAAAAGAAAGATCTCATTTTAATCTAATTACAATTGACCCCTGAGCAACTCAGGGGTTATTAGGACCTTGACTTCCCCCTCACTGCACATACAGGTGAAAATCCATATGTAACTTCTGACTCCTCAAAAACTTAAATACTGACAGTCTACTGCTGATGGAAGGCTTACCATAATATAAACAGTTGATTAATATATTTTGTATGCTATATATATTATATACTGTACTCCTACAGTAGAGTAAAATTAGGAAAATCCTAAAAAAGAAAACATATTTGCAGTCCTGTACTGTATCAAATAATAGATAAAACAGGGGTGCCTGAGTGGCTCAGTGGGTTAAAGCCTCTGCTTTCGGCTCAGGTCATGATCCCAGGGTCCTGGGATAGAGCCCCGCATCGGGCTCTCTGCTCGGCAGGGAGCCTGCTTCCCTTCCTCTCTCTCTGCCTGCCTCTGCCTACTTGTGATCTCTCTCTGCCAAATAAATAAAATCTTAAAAAAAAAATAGATAAAACATAGGAAAATCAAACACCTATAAAAATGTACATAATGTCAGAATAAGAGAAATGCAAATGAAAACCATCTTGACACTGTCTTTTACCCTATCACACCAACAAAAATCAAAATTTGGTAGAGGTGTTGGAAAGGCTGCAAATCAACCTCCTCATCTAACAAGATGCTGAGACTATAAAACAAAAGAATCTCTATGATAGAGGGCAACATGAAAATATAAGAAGTACAAATGCATATAACCTATGAAACATCAGTTCTTCTAAGGCCTTACCTTTTTTTTTTTTTTTTTTAAGATTTTATTTATTTATTTGACAGACAGAGATCACAAGTAGGCAGAGAGGCAGGCAGAGAGAGAGGGGAAAGCAGGCTCCCCACCGAGCAGAGAGCCAGATGTGGGGCTCGATCCCAGGACCCCGGGATCACGACCTGAGCCAAAGGCTTAACCCACTGAGCCACCCAGGCGCCCCTCTAAGGCCTCACCTTAAGTATGCACGTGCACACACAGACACGCATCCATAAGTGATGCATACAAGATCCTTCCCTGTATTTCTCTGTATAACAGCAAAGGACTTTGGGGGTATGGGAGAATCCATCAAGAAAGATTAAATGGTTAAATAAATTGTGCTACATCTAAAGAATGGAATGAATACTCTGCAGCTAAAATGGTAATGTATAAATATTAGGGACTCCTATTTTACAAGATATGTTAAGGGCAAAATGTTCCACAGAGTGGTAGATTATACTACACTTCTTTATAAAGCTAAAAACAAAAAGCCAAAGAAAAAACAAATAGGTATGTATTTGCCTGACATATACAAACTATTTGTAAGGAAACAAAAGGAACTAGCATTGCTGGCTGTAACAAGGAAAAACTGGGAGGATGGGAAAGCATGTTCTAAAATTTTCCCTTGTGAACATACAACCTATTCAAAAAGTGTTAAAATTGGTTAATTTTTTTAAAGTTCAAATGAAAAATCCCACAAATATTGTATGATTTTGTATCATTTATATGTAATGTCCAAAATAAATAAATCTGTAGAGACAGAAGTAGATTAGTGGTTGCCACGGGAAGGAGAGAGGGATAACTGAGACAACAGCTAAAGGGTATGGATGGGGTTTCTTTGGGAGTGACAGAAATGTTCAGGAACTAAAAAAGTGAAGTGTACTCTTTAAAATAGTACATTTTATGTTATGTGATTTATATCTCAATAAAAAGTTATAAAGAAATCTCAGGGGGTATACCTGGGTGGCTCAATGGGTTAAGCCTCTGCCTTCAACTCAGGTCATGATCTCAGGGTCTTGGGATCTAGCCCCACACCGGCTCTCTGCTCAGCAGGGAGCCTGATTCCACACACATACACACACACCCGCCTGCCTTTCTGCTTACTTGTGATCTCTGTCAAATAAATAAAAAAAAAGAAAAGAAAGAAATCTCACGTTGTTATATTCAACTGATGTTGTTAAATTACCTAAATATTCTACAAATATAAAGTTATCTCCAATTAGCTTTTACACAAAAAGGAAGATGCTACATCACTACTCCTGATCAAGTGGGTCAGTAATTTTGATTAATCAAATCCATCTTTTATTGGTTCTCCTAATTTTAATTAAAAAGTCTAATTTTATCTTTCATCAGAGCTACTGACAAGCAGCAAAAATCATATGAGCTGAACTTTACCTCTTTTTAGAGAACTGACCAAATGAACAAAAAAAATCTCTGGAACTTAAAATATTCACAATTAGCCTGAGGATAATAGATATTTTAAAAGTCAAGACTTCAAAAAAAGGTTGGCTACTGTTTCCTATTATAGCTAGACATAAAAAAAGAAACCTACTTCCTTACACTAAAACACTAATACCCAGGAAAGATTAAAAAATATATGTGTCTTCTCCAATTTGGATCTTACTCTTAAGAGATAGAATTTAGGGTGATTCTTTCCAAAGGCTGCTTTAGGCTTTAGACTATTAAGCTTATTGTTTCCTAAAACTAACAAGTTTAGGCAACACCTATCAGAGATTGATAAGGCAAAATTTGAACAGCCTTAGAAATCAAAATTAAGGGGCACCTGGGTGGCTCAGTCAGTTAAGTGTCTGCCCTCTGCTCAGGGCATGATTTCAGGGTACTGGGGATCAAGCCCCACATGGGGCTCTCTGCTTGGCAGTAAGCCTGCTTCAGCCTCTCCCTCTGCCTGCCTCTCCCCCTGCTTGTGCTCTCTCCCTTGTTTGTTCTCTCTCTCAAATAAGCATATAAGATCTTTTTTAAAAAATCAAAATCAAGGTGACTATAAAAATAGTAAAGCTTAGACAGTTCACAAATACCTCTACAATGGCATATAACTCAAACAATGCAAAATCCTGTACTCAGTTCATAAAGTTTAAAGTTTTTCTCATAAACCACCAAAAATTTTTGCAAACAATTATGTAAAACATTCTTTTTAAGTACATTTAAATATAACTAAGGTGGCAAAGAACTAACAAAAAAATGCAGCTATTCCAAACCTATGAATATATTAAAGGGTTCAAAATTTCTTAAACATTATCTTCTATAATAGTAAAATCTTAGGTTTCAGATTACAGGTAAAACTAGAGCAAAGAGGTTTTGGGGTTTTTTGTTTTGTTTGTTTTAAAGATTTTATTTATTTATTTATTTGAGAAAGAATGAGTGAGAGGGGCGTCTGGGTGGCTCACTGGGTTAAGCCGCTGCCTTCGGCTCAGGTCATGATCTCAGGGTCCTGGGATCGAGTCCCGCATCGGGCTCTCTGCTCAGCAGGGAGCCTGCTTCCTCCTCTCTCTCTCTCTCTCTGCCTGCCTCTCTGCCTACTTGTGATTTCTCTCTGTCAAATAAATAAATAAAATCTTAAAAAAAAAAAAAAAAAGAATGAGTGAGAGAGAACATGAGAGAGAAGAAGGTCAGAGGGAGAAGGAGACTCCCCAAGAAGCTGGGAGCCCGATGCGGGACTCTATCCTGGAAGTCCAGGATCATGACCTGAGCCGAAGTCAGTTGCTCAACCAACTGAGCCACCAAGGCGCCCTAGAGCAAAGAAGTTTTAACTAATACTTTAAAAAGCACTCTTAAGGGGAACCTGAGTGGCTCAGTCCACTAAGCGTTTGACTCTGGATTTCGGCTCAGGTCAGGATCTCAGGTTTTTGAGATGGACCCCAACAGGCTCTGTGCTGGGCATGGAGCATGCCTAAGATTCTCCCCCACCTCTCTGCACAACCCCCATCAAAAATAAAAAGCACTCTTAATAATCTATGAAATGTCAAAGATTCAACTGACAGAAATCCCACTTAGTGCTACAGAATACACTGAGTAAATTTTATGCTAACTTCATACACATACATTTCAATTATTCTTTTTGCCTAAATAAAGAAATTAAGTGCAGAAGAGTCAGCCTGCTATTTGAACTCTGCACAGGTAACAAATATAAAAACAATGTAAAAATGTGTATGAAGACAGGAAATAAAGCTTTCAGACTTATGATCTGTGTAAGGCATTTATTTAAAAAAAAAAAAAAACTCCAAACTATTCCAAGTTGATGAAAATGCATAAAACCAAAAACCTAACTTATGACCAAAACAATCTCTACTTCTTGAACCTATACTGCTACTAGTATAGAAACAAGAAATTGAATTCTTATTCCATGCCAATCTTTAAGCAGAGTCCACTATAAGCACGCCTACATTTCTGGGATCTATACAGGATCTTAGAATAAGAGGATAGTCAATTCAGTATATTCAGCTACTTCAGACACACAAGTAACTAAGGCTTTAACCGACTGCAAAAATCAAATGTACTTAAGGAAGGGTTAAGTTACTCATGAAGAAATAAATCTATTCCCAGCAAGATTCTAAAAATATCTTATATTTGGCTCTCTAAAAGCTTTAGGGAAGACCACAGTTGGGGTACACTTACAGCTTAACATTTGAAAAGTCTCACTTCAGCTTTTCAGTATCAAGCATTTATCTATATAACCACAGTAATGAGCCACAAAGTTTAGTAGTGGATGATAAACAACATTCCAAAAAAGTCCCATCAGAACACACACACACACACACACAGGCTTTGAATGTTTTCAGATAATGTGACAAGCGCCATAAATCACTACAATTTCAGAGTCCCTATTCTAAATGTCTTTTCACCAATGACCTCTTTAGGAAATGTTTAACTACTAAAGCCATGACCCTCACACAACTTACAAAATACACCAGTTAGTTTACTAGGTAGTTACCTAATTCAATGATTCATGTACTGCCTGCCTCCCACATTTCCCCGTCCAAAAAAGCACCCAATCAAAATAACATTACTTTAAAAACACAGAAATGCTGGTCAACCTATTCTGAATGTTCCCAAAGTTGATTAAAAAAAAGGGGGGGGGGGCTGCGTGGCTCAGTGAGTTAAGCCTCTACCTTCTTCTCAGGTCATCATCTCAGGGTCCTGAGCTCCCTGCTCCCTCAGCAGGGAGCCTGCTTCCCCTTCTCTCTGCCTGCCTCTCTGCCTATTTGTGATCTCTGTCAAATAAAAAAATAGAATCCTTTAAAAAAAAAAAAAAAAAGGGCAACCTTTCGTAAAAACAAATGTATTACTGTATGGCAGGCACCAAGATATAAGTTTGCTCCTTAATAAAATCACTACAAAAAATAAAAATAAACACTCACTACAAAAATATGATTTAAGTTAAACTAAGTTTCTGAAACACAAAATTTAAGAGAATGAGTTCATCAGAATGTCGGGATTTACCAATATACAATGGGCCCAGAAATTCAGAAAATCTTAAAACAGAACCTGGGAGGCATTAGGGTGGCCTAGCTGTTATGGTTTGCCTTCAGCCCAGGTCATGATCTCAAGGTTCTCAGATTTAGCGCCCCTGCCCCCTATTTCAAGGCTCCCTGCTTAGCAGGGAACCTGCTTCTTTTCTCCCTCTGACCCTCCCCTTGCCTGTGCGTGAGTGCGAGAGCTCTACCTCTGTCAATAAATTAAAAGCCTTAAAAAAAAAAAAAAAACTTGGATATAATCAGAAAACACAACAGCAAATGGTAGCAAAACCAGTAAAATAGCCAACCACCAATTCTTAACCACTTGGTTGATTTTAATAAGTGAGACTTGCAATCTGTATTAGTAAGCACCTAACTTCAGACCAGACAACATCCTGAGAATTTTATAATCACAATCCTGTAAAGTAAGTCGCAAAATACTACCTGAAATATGTTGGGTTTTAAGGCACAGAACTGGATTTGCCTAAGACATTAAGTCCCAACCCTTCTCTTCCCAGATACCACCAGTTAATTGCTAAGTACAGAAGCATTTTCTATTCCTAGGAATGGTCCCTTAACTATAACTTGGGGTAATCAAGCTCTCAGTTTATGGCAGAAACGGCTAGTAATCAAACTGCCACTCTACCCTAGAATAAGTATGGCAAAGTATCCAGGGCACTGAATTTCCTCAAGTCCTAAGCATGTGTTTTTTGTTAGGTGAACTCAACCCACTTAACCCACAGAACCGCTGGAAACATAACCACTGGGAAGCAAGAAGCACCAGCAGTGATCCCATACCCCTGTAAGTGAAAAGGCCTCCTGCTAGTTCCTGCTAGTCCCCGGGAAGAGCAGTCGCCGTCGACTGTCAAGGGCCCCAAATCACCGCTTTTAACTGCAGAGATTAGCTAGCCGACAACCACGTGAAAAAATGCCGCAAAGAAAGCTCTTCCGGAGAAGAGGAGTCCGGACAGATCACGTGCCGCCGGCCGGAACCTGCCGAACGCGGGGCGGGATCCAGTCGCATTCTGTTACCGTGGAGACTACAGAACCAGCCACCCAACCCTCTCGGGCCAGCCCCCTTCCCAGCAGTCGTCACGCCGCCTCCAGGCACTTTCCCTGCAGCCTAGCCGCGGCGTCGTGCCCGTAAAGAAGAAGGAGACCAGGCAGTATTTGCCAGGGATTACACCACAGAAGCCTGAGAACCTTCACAACACCCACGGGGGCGCGAGGGTGGACTCGAGAGTTCCCTTGATCCACGTGTCTGCTCCGGCGACGCGAACCCTGACCGTGGTCGTGGTCTTCTCTCAGAGAAGGCTGTACTTTGATCACTCACGTTGTTCTGCCCTCAGTCACCCTCCTTTAAAACCTCCTTCACCCCTCCCAGCTTGCACCCTCCCCAGGAAGAGGCAACCCCAAGGTTCCAAAAGCAAAGCAAAAATCTTCACGGGAAGACATTACCACTTTCCACTTACAACCCAGTTTGAAACGATCTCTAACTTCTCCATGCTCTTCGCACATAGATCCTTCAACTTTGGTTAGTGTTACTCGAATAGACTGTTACATCCCAAACCCACCTACCACTAAGGGCAAAGACCTCCTTGACAATTTAACAGACGCGGGAAGCCTCATAAACGGAGAACTAGCCAAAGGCTGCCCACAGAGGGGAAGAAAAAAATAACACCTGCTCTTCCCACCTGTTTTCCCCGCCCTCATTTCTGCACTTACTAGCCACCGGTCCTTTGTTTACCAAGTTCCCACTCCTGTGTGGCTCACTTCCTCGCCCTCCTTCTTTATTAAACTCACGCGCGGTCCTGCCTCAAACAACTTGCCCGGAAATTACATGCTAAAAAAGACGTTTACACAGGTGTCAAAACGCTACAACAGCTCCTTTAAAAGCGACGTCAGCACCGTTTCCCTCAGAGTTTTGGAACCCCGAGACCAGAGCTCTAAAATGCAAAGCGCACAAGCGCAGCTCTCGATCTAAAGCCCCGCGCCGCACTGAAAGTCATCACGCTGATAGTACCATGCGGTGCGGCACCCCACGCACGCGAGGGCAGGGCCACGCCAAGGGCGCTTCTCACCCCGCCCGCCTCGTGGCTTCTCTTTCTGGCGTCGATGTTCCCAGTTACTTCGCTGCGCGACGCGGAAGTGAGGCCGGGAACGCGCGCGAGGTGACATGCGCAGCCTCGCTCCGGGGGCCACAGGCGCGCGCCAAAGGCAGCCCCGCGCAAGGCCCGGCCTGGCCGGTGCGTGCGAAGATCGCACAGCGGAACGCTTCTCACGCTGTTCAAATCCACAAGCGCTTCAAACTCTCAAAAAACTCTCTTCGGGCCAGTACTAAAGCGACGCCCTCCACCCAGGCCCGAGAGTTACCGTGCGGGGCGTGGTCGGCTTCACCCGGAGTCCTTCACATCCCGCTGGGGGCGGGTTATTCTGTTCGGTTCGCACACCGTGTGTCCGCTCCAGCTGAAGAGCCTGCGCGCGCACCGGACGTCCACGTCACCGCGCACGCGCTCCGACCCGCTCAGAGCCCGCCGCGCAAGCGCAAGAGGAGGCGCGAGCAGCGCCTCCCTCGCCCCTCCCCCCTCCCCCAACACCAGGAGGCCAAACGGCCCCGGAGCAGCGACAAGACCCTTGGGACCCGCCCCTGGAGCTCAAGCCTCTGCTTTTCCGGGTCCAAGAAACCGATAAAAGCCTAATGAAGCTTCCAGAATCAAGAACGGCGAGGGAGGAAGAAGGCACCCCAATTCCCTCACCCTCGCACACGAAGGCTTCGTGAAAACTGTGAAACCTTTGCCCGCGGGCTTTCTCAACTGTGCCCTCCACCGTTTCCCTCGGGCTCCTCAGCGGCCCCGCCCCTGCCGCACCCAGTCCCACCCACATCTGGCTCCACAGCCCCGGGGGCTTCACCAGCTCGTCTAATGAATCCGCGGTCTTCCTCTCCAATGTGCTGTGGGTTTGGATAGCGCTAGACCGTCGGGAAATCTCGAAGAAAAGACTGAGAGACGGGTGGTCGAGTCTACAACATCCACGACCGAAGAACACTAGGAAAGTAGGAAGGAGACCGAAAACTCCACTACCAAGAAGGAAGAGAAGAAGAGTTGCCATTAACTTGCCTGACAAAGATGAAAGATGTCCTAATAAAACAGTAAACCGTGGAAACAATTTTTTGCACGACAGAGTATTATCTAAGCTTTAATGCCCTGATCCTGTGTTTTCAATTTTTGTTTATTCAAGATATTTAGGCTATGAAGTGCAAAGAAAAAACTGCTGAATATTATGTCAGGCAGTCGCTGAACAAGTTAACGAATAGCATTTCTCCCAACCAAACATCAAAAATTATTTCTTCCTACCCCTGACCAGCTGCTGCTCCTTCTGAACTGCTAACAGTTCAGAAGTAGTAAACAGTCAAGTAGTAAAAAGGGACAGTTGTTTAAAATGAGAAAGAAAAGAGGCAAAATAGAAAGCAGAAATTGTGGTCCATGTTTCCAAACTGTATTCTTTCAACTCTTACAAGAATTAGCAAATACTGAGAAGTACTAATTACTTGTTGACCTAATACAAAACACTATATGAAGAAGAATGAGGGGATTGAAAGAAAGGAGCCAAGAGGAAGAGACTTAACCAACAGGATTAATCAGAGCTGGACCAGAAACATGTTAGGAAGAAGGGTCTTATTTCCCTTCATTCTGCTCTTCCTCTGCCACACCACAGGAAGAAAGTGTGATGGAGTTATAGTATGGACTGGAAAATGTGTAGGTTAAAGGTCACAGACTTACGAAGTTGCTCTGAAACCCCCATGCAGGCACTGTCAACAGGAGCATCACCAGTGCAACAAATGAATAATATCCAAAATCCTAGGCAAAACTGAAAAACATAAATTTCTTTAACACCTTCCTCCTCTTCCCTGACCCCAGAAACCTCTCCTCCTGCCTTGTCAAAATCTCCCACCTCTTCCAAGAATGCTTTCCTCTTAGGGTCTAAGGTTTCCTCACACAAAATTAAAGACAGAATTGTGTTGACATTGATTCTAAGATGTAAATGACTAATGACTGGTTAACAACCATACCTAGTGGTAGTTGCATCCCAAAGAAGACGTTGAAATAAAATCTCTCATTGGAGAATCTCAGAGGACACTGTGGAAGACAGGGAAATTGGAGATTTTCTTTTGCTACTCTTCCCCTACATCAAGCAAACATGAAATGCCAGATCTTTTAGAACCACCACCAGGGGCTCTTGATTTCCACTCATGTCATGATCTCAAGGTAGTGAGATCAAACCCCACATCTGGCTCTGTGCTCAGCCAAGAGTCTGCTTGAGTTTTTTTCCCTCCTTCTGCCCTTCACCCAGCCTGCACATACTCTTTCTCTCTTTAAAAATAAAAGGCATCCTTATATAACCCAAGTTTTGAATATGCCAAGCTAACTAACTGCTAAAGCTGACACTCCTGCATTTTACCTCGCTATTAGGATTCTCTCATTTCAGTATATTAGGCATCCCAACTCCTGGTTCTGGCTCAAGTCATGATCCTCAGGGTCGTGGGATGGAGCCTGCGTAGGGCTCTGCATTCAGCATGGAGTCTGCTGGAGATTATCTCCCTCTCCCTTGGCTCTCCCCCCCCCCCCCCCCCCGCACGCACACACACATTCTCTCTCTCTCTCTCTCTCTCTCTCTCTCCCTATTCTTAAAAAAAAAAGGAAAGAAAAATTCCCTCATTTCAGTTATCATTCCTAACCCCTGCTCATCAGCCTAACACAAAAATCTTTCCCTTGGTTTCCCTTGTTTGAGCTTTCAAAAAGATATTTTACTAAATTTAAGGAAGGTAGGGATAGAGAATTCATGGAATATGAACACAACTTTGATCCCAGATTGCTCTATAAACACATAAGCCCTATTCCACTTACATGCACATTTTGTCTATTCAAATATTTGAATGTCTTGTATGTGTTGAGGATAGGGCAAAGACCGGCACTTTTTGCACTGTTCAGATGTCTACACTAGAACTAGTTGGCAAGCCTTAACAGAATCCACCAACAAAACAAACTATATTCCTTATCCAATCTACTCAGATCCCATCAACTCAGTTCCAGTATCTACCAGTGACCTACCTCTCTGAAGTGACTAAAATGTTTGGTAATCATCTTAAATCTTTAGACAAAGCCATCACCACACACATCCCCAAAACCCCGGGGTTATGGTCTTATTTACTGTATTCCTAAATCAACACAGTAAAAACCATTCTTAGAATAACAGCTACAGGGGCACCTGGGTGGCTCAGTGGGTTAAAGCCTCTGCCTTCGGCTCAGGTCATGGTCTCAGGGTCCTGGGATCGAGCCCCACATCGGGCTCTGCTCAGCAGGGAGCCTGCTTCCCCCTTTCTCTCTGCCTACTTGTGATCTCTCTCTCTGTCAAATAAATAAATAAAATCTTTAAAAAAAAAAAAAAGAATAACAGCTACAGACAAAGTTACAAAACAGGCTTTGCACCTAAATAAATAAATAAATAAACTTTGCTAGCAACAAACTTGCTGGCGTGTGTTAGGCAGCAGGAAAAGAAGAGCAAATCATACTACTTTATACACAACCCCATCCCTGGCTACCATTTAGTACGGCAACTAAAACCAACTCCTCTATCTACAGGCAAAGTATGACTAGCTCCAATATGTGAAACCTGAACTAAGGAATTAAAAGTGGCAAAAAGTCCTATCGTCAAAGAGCCAACAATCTACTCAATAAAGAGCTCTAAAACCTTCCTAACCAGCATAGTAATATGATTAAAAGCATGTTTTAGAAAGTGTTCAGAGAGGTAAAGATGGAAAGAGAGGACAGAATGTGACAGAATGTTATCTCAAGCCCACATAATCACCTTCCTTGCCTTTTGCTAAGATTTTCCCAGATACCTCAAATCTAACTGCTATTAACCCACCTTTCAAGCATAAGTTTCTGTCACTTCCTCAGGAAACTTTTCTTAACCCCCTAGGATCAGATGAGGTCTCCTTTTATTTTTTTTATTTTATTTATTTATTTTTTATTTATTTATTTTTTATTTATTTTGAGCATAACAGTATTCATTATTTTTTTAATTAAATTTATTTATTTTCAGCATAACTATTCATTATTTTTTCACCACACCCAGTGCTCCATGCAATCCTTTTAATATGCTCTCATAGTACCCTGTATTTCTTCGTAGCACCTACCACAACTCTATTTTTATTTTTTTTATAGATTTTATTTATTGAGAGAGAAAAAGAGAGAGAGAGAGAGAGAGAGAGAGAATACAAGTGGGGGAGGGGCCAAGAAAGAGAAGCAGGCTCCCCACTAAGCAGGGAGCCTGATGTGGAGCTGGATCCTGGCCCCTTGGGGATCATGACCTGAGCCAAAGGCAGCTGCTTAACTGACTGAGCCACTCAGGCATCCCCACAACTCTACTTTTATAAAACTATGTATTGGGACGCCTGTGTGGCTCAGTGGGTTAAGCTGCTGCCTTCAGCTCAGGTCATGATCCCAGGGTCCTGGGATCGAGTCCCACATCAGGCTCCTTGCTCAGCAGGGAGCCTGCCTCTCTCTCCGCCTCTGCCTGCTTGTGTGCTTTCTCTCTCTCTCTTTCTGACAAATAAATAAAATCTTCTTAAAAATAAAATAAAACTATGTATTAATTAATGTCTTGCCCACCAGACTGTTAGCTCCACTCTATTCCAGTGCCTACCACCATGCCTGGAACACAGCAAACACAAACTATCTGTTGAATAAATGAATATGAAACCATAGGTCCCAGTTTTCAGGCAAGTCCAAATACCAAATACTGATTTACTGTCAATAATTTGGGATTTGGAAACAGGACCTATATACATTTAACCACACTCACGTTATATATGCAAACAAGGATTCTGCTTTCCAAAGAGGTACAGTTTTAATTAGAAAAAACTAGTACCACTGACTCTCATCACAAATTATTTCTCCTTAAAGAAATGGATAAATATTATTGACAGATACTTGAAGAGATAAGAATATTTTCCTAGGAAAGTCTAATAACTTACTACTTTTTGCCTGAATGACTTTTGACTGAATATTTCTTAGAAAAATCAACAAAGGCAAACAGATTCTTTGCGTTGTAAGAAATATTATGATTCAATAATTTACCATATGGTAATAAAAGCAACAAGCTGTAATGAAGACTGCCATCTGCATATACTCATCTACAAGAAAAAATCAGTAAATATCTTCAGAATCAAAGGATACCTTAGTAACAGTTTCTTTTCTGTTTGTTTTACTAAGACCTCAAAGAAAAATGTCAGAAATCAGTAACATAAAGGAAGTTTAAAAAGTTAGTTCCAGGGGCGCCTGGGTGGCTCAGTGGGTTAAGCCTCTGCCTTTGGCTCAGGTCATGATCTCGGGGTCCTGGGATCGAGCCCCCCGTCGGGCTCTCTGCTCAGCAGGGAGACTGCTTCCTTCTCTCTCTCTCTGCCTGCCTCTCTGCCTACTTGTGATCTGTCAAATAAATAAATAAAATCTTAAAAAAAAAAGTTAGTTCCATATGAATTACAAAATAAAAAAGAATAGGTCTAAAAGAAACATGAACAATGAAAGCTTTCAATGTACTACTGAACCCTTAAAAGAAACATCTTATCTAGAAAAGCATAAAAGGAAAAACAGGAAGAAATTTACCTAAGCTGAGAGCTGCACAGAGCTTTAAAACGCTCATGAATGTATAAAAACAGAAAGTAGAACTACTGGCCAAAGATGAGCACTGGGAAACAGCAAGTAACCTTCAAGGGTAGAATCAGGCAAAAATCAAGATGCTTATAACAAAAAAAGAGACCGAAAAATTGTCCACAAATGCATATGAAAGAAGTCATGCCTACTTTACAAGAAGGACCACAATGCTTCATGAAAATGAGTGATAGTCAACACAACAGTTCCTAAACTACTAGACATCACAGATCAGTAAAATTTAGTTGACCACCATAACATGACCACATTTTTATGTAACAAAGTATACCACCTACTATTACCATTCTTTCTTTAAATGGTGGATATTTTAGGGGCTTCTGGGTGGCTCAGTCAGTTCAGCATCCAAATCTTAATTTTGGCTTAGGTGATAACCTCAGGGTCCTGGGATCAAGCCCCACATCAGGCCCCCCTCTCAGCAAGGAATTTGTTCCAGCAAGGAATCTGCTCATCTCTCTCTCCTTCTGTCCCCCACAACCCGACTCGCTCACACACTCTCTCTCTCTCTTTCAAATAAATAAATAAATCTTTTAAAAATAATGGATATTTTAAGACCAAAAATCTAGGCAGAACGCATCTCATAATGAGTAATACTCTTTTATTTTGAATATATTTAGATTGATGAAAAATCTACTACATTGTCCTTCTTTCATGATATACTACTGAAATCTTTGCAGCAGCAGGGCACCTGGGTGGCTCAGTCGTTAATCACCTGTCTTTGCCCCAGGTCTGGCCAGGGTCCTGGGATAGAGCCCCATTGAGCTCCCTGCTCAGTGGGGAGCCTGCTTCTCCCTCTCCCTCTGCCACTCCCCCTGCTTACGGGCACTCACTCTGTCAAATAAATAAATAAAATCTTTACCAAAAAAAAAAAAAAAAGCGAGAGAGAGAGGGAAGAAAAGAGAACTTTGCAGCAGGTATTTAGAAATAACAGCTAGCCATATATACATAGCAAGTCTCCCTAGATAGCTAAGATTTGGTTTCTGAGAAAAAATAACGTATAAAGGCATAGGACAGGGTATAAGTCAACTTGCCAAGAAATCAAGAGTCAGCCTCTCCTTGTCAATAATACAGGAGAAAGGACGTTAGCCAGGAGATACCCCAAACCAGACTACAGGGGATACTCCAATTCAGTCTAAAGAACAGCCACATGATCAGCAAGCAATTCTGAGCGTGTGCTAGGGATAGAGGGAGGAGGCAGGTTTCTAAAAACAAGATGATAGCTATTCACTGTAGCAAAATTTTAGAATCTTGATAGGGCTATGTGAGAACAATGTAGTGAAACCAAGAATCAAAGTCAGACTGAGTGACTCTCCCAACTAATAACTGCATAATTAAAAACTGGAATACATGGTAGCTCATTGTGGCAAAAACACAGGTAAGTCAAGCTACACTTACTTAGATTAAGCTGGGCTCCAGGCATATCAGACATAAAGGAAAAATGGTGAGGGGGAGGCCAGCACTGTTTTATCTGAAAATTAACCTATGGGATTTTAAATATGACTTAAAAAGAAACACCATAAAAGGATTTTTTTTTAAAGATTTTATTTATTTGACAGAGATCACAAGTAGGCAGAGAGGCAGGCAGAGAGAGAAAGGAGGAAGCAGGTTTCCCGCTGAGAGAGAGCCAGATGTGGGGCTCAATCCCAGGACCCTGGGATCACGACCTGAGCAGAAAACAGAGGCTTAACCCACTGAGCCACCCAGGTGCCCCATAAAAGGATTTTAAAACCTTTACCTTGACTAAAAATGTTAGCCATGATCTAACCACTGGGGGGCAGGGAACACCTGCTAAAGGACAGGAGAAAGCAGTACTGAAATAGAGAATATAAAGATTGCTCAAGCAACTTGAACCCAGTACATTATCCAAATTACCTACGTAGAGACCATAAATTGTACAGATTATACAGGGACAGTATTTTTCATCCCAAAACTAGTTCCACCCAACATTCTCTGGGTTATGTAAACACAAATAAATAAGGATACAATCAATTCAATAATACTTGTTAAGCACTAATTAGACACTGAACCAGGTTTAAGGAATGGATAAAATTAACTCCCTTTATGAAGCTCAAGTTCTATATAAAGAGATCGGATGATAACACTGCAATACTGTTGGTAGCAGTTTAGAAAAAGCCTTCCAGGAACACTGTAGAACACATAGAACCTAGGTAATCTAGGAAGGTTACAAAAGAAGAGTGGACTTTTGAGCTGCGTCATGAAGGAGAAATAAAGTTAATGAAGGGAGAAAAGGAGGCATTGCAGGTAGCATCTACACAGTAAACAAAGAATACTTATTATCCAGAATTTGGAGATACAGCTGCCTTTATGGAACAATGAAGTACAAGTCAATGCAACAGGTAAGACGAGTATTATTCAAAAGTAACCTACCCCATGAAATGGAATTGGACACTGAGGAATTATTTATTCAATCTACAACTCCATGATGCTCATGATATATATACATGCACTCATTTATTTTTTATTCAAGTATAATTAACACACTATATTAATGCTGTATAATGATCAACAATTCTATACATTTCTCAGTGCTCAACAAGATAAATTTTTTTTTAAGATTGATTTATTGATTGATTGATCAATTGATTTGACAGACAAAGATCACAAGTTAGCAGAGAGGCGGCAGGATCGGAGGGGAGGAAAGCAGGCTCCCTGCTGAGCAGAGCGCCTGATGCAGGGCTGGATCCCAGGACCCTGAGATCATGACCTGAACCAAAGGCAGAGGCTTAACCCACTGATTCACTCAGGTGCCCCCAAGATATTTCACCCATCCCTGCTTCTGGCAACTACCAGTTTGTTCTCTGTATTGAGTCCATTTTGGGGGGCACCTGGGTGGCTAAGTGGGTTAAGCCTCTCATCGGGCTCTCTGCTCAGCAGGGAGACTGCTTCTCCTTCTCACTCTCTGCCTGCCTCTCTGCCTACTTGTGATCTGTCAAATAAATAAATAAATTCTTTAAAAAAAAAAAAAAGAGCATTTTTTGTCTCTTTTTTTTGTTCACTTGTTTTGTTTAATTCCAGATATGACTGAAATCATATGTTATTTGTCTTTCTCTGACTTATACCCTCTAGGTCCATCCATGTTATTGTAAATTACAAGATTTCATTCTTTTTTATACCTGAGTAATATGCAATGGCGTGTTTGTGTGTGTGTGTGCATGTTTGTATACACATGTATACACCACATCTTCTTTATCCATTCATCTCCTGAAGGACACTTGATCTCTACTCTGTACTGTCAAATATTTACCAGGGTATAAAGAAAAGGAAAGCTATAGAAGCACAATGGAAGGAGGAACTGTCACTGAAGGATCAAGTACGGATTAGTGTTAAATAAAGGATGTCTACAAGTTAACAAAGCAAAGAAGGCATTCTAAACAGAACAATTTGTACAAAGTCACACTACATAAAAGAAGAGCGAATTCATAAATTCCTCAAGTTAAACATTTACTGAGCATTCACCACCCACAGATCTTGGAACACAAAGACAAGACATTCCCACTCTCAAGAGATTGCAATCAATTACCAGACAACCAATTATCATATAACCAATAATCAATAAAGAAGCAAAAACTAAAGAATCCTATTAGTAAGGACAGGCTCTCTCTGCCCGGGGTACAAAGGAAGCACAGCAAAGGGCAGCTCAATCAGACTAACGAGATCCAAAAAGAATTCCCAGAGAAAATGAAAAATGAGTAGAAATTACCAAAGTATCAAAGAGCAGAGGCAGGATGGGCACAAAAGAAAAGCATTTCAAAGAGAATGTAACCTATGTAAAGACAAAGGAACAAGAGAGGGAACACATTCAGGGAGCATAATAACTGTAATATGGCTACATTAAAAATGCCCAGGATCTGTGGAGGAACAAAAGGCAAAGGGAGCCAAATTATACAATACACTTAGCAATCAAGAGTTTGAAATTCATCTTGTAGAAAAAGAAGAGCCATTCAAGGGATTCTAAGAAGATATATGACATACTCAAACCAGGTGTTTTAAGAAAATTACCTGTAGCCACTGCTTAAGATGGTGTGGACCATGACAAAACTAGAAACCAATCAGACTTCTCTCTGCATGCACATAGTTGCTCATACCAGAAACCTAGCCATTCTTGATACCTATCTCTTCCTCATCTGGCTCCTGTATCTAATCAGTCACCAAGTGTTCTTATTGATTCTACATCCTTGACCTTCCAGACCATGATATGCTGTCAAAACACCACATACCTGCCCTTATTAGAATTTACCACAGGTCTAATTTTTATATTTGTATAATTCTTTCATTGCTTTATGTCTCTTGCCCATCCCACCAACACTACAAACTAGACTATAAATTAGGAATTGTAACCTTTTTAAATTCTACATTGTACCCTCACCACCTATTATGGTATCTGGTACTTAGAAGCTCTCAATTTAAAATGTTTTAAATCCAAATTTTTCAGGGTACCCAGGTGGCTCAGTCAGTTAAGCATCTGTCTTCAGCTCAGGTCATGATCTCAGGGTCCTGGCCTGAGTGGTGCTCCTTGCTCAGCAAAGAGTCTGCGTCTCCCTCTCCCTCTCTCCCTTCTCTCCATCCCATACCCACTTGTGCTCTCTCTCAAATAAATAAAATCTGAAGGAAAAGACCACAGACCTGTAAGGAGTCCATGGAGGAGGTCTGGGTGGGGGGCATGAACACCCAAAAAGGGTATGCAAAATTTGTTTAATCTATGTACTTCTCTGGGAAGAAGGATATAGC
This sequence comes from Mustela nigripes, assembly GCF_022355385.1. Lineage (NCBI taxonomy): Eukaryota > Metazoa > Chordata > Mammalia > Carnivora > Mustelidae > Mustela > Mustela nigripes. Next base: position 60,486,244 of record NC_081569.1, on the reverse strand, counting down.
TTTAATCAGATTCTTAAAGAGATATGTAATCCCCCAAGTATTTAGGAACCACTGATCTGAGTGGAAACATCCAGTAGTCACTTGGTGATAAAGGTGTGATCTTTAGCTATATACAATGTTTCGGGAAATAACCGAAGTCAGGGATCTGTAAAAGTTTGTCCAAAAACATATAGAGAGTGACAGATCAGGAGGGTTGAGGTCAAAACACTGGGAAAATAGACATTTACAGGATGAGTAGTAAAAGAAGACTCTAGGAAGGAGGAGGAGAAGATGTCACAGAGGTAACAGAATATAGGTGAGCATAGCATCACAGAAGCTAAGGAGGAAAGAGAGTCTCAAAGATTATGTCTCAAAGCAATCAGTCAACAGAGCCTAATGACTAAGGAGTCAACCAATGAAGAACAAACAACAACAACAAAATGTGTCCAAGGAACTACACACAGTTTCATAAGTTCAAAATACAAAATAGAATAGTACATAGTGAGAGAAGAAACTTCCAGTTATGGAATGAGTAAGTCACCAGAATAAAAGGTAGAGTATAGGGTATATATTCAATGATATTATAATATACTATAGCTACAGATGGTAGCTACACTTGTGGTGAGCATAACATAATGTATAAATTTGTCCAATCACTATGTTGTATACTTGAATTAAGGTAACATTTTGTGTCAACTATACTTCAATAAAAAATAAATAGCCCATGAACAAAGTAGACCAGAGTAACAGGACATCCTGAAGACCAGGAAGTAAACGAGTATCAGGGTCTAGTGCTCTAGAGAGACTTATACTGAAGATACAGACTGGGAAATCACTGATGTATTTGGAAGAATTAAAAGAAATGAAGTTGGGGTGCCTGGGTGGTTGAACAGTTGTCTACGACTCAGGTCATGATCCCGGGATCCTGGGACTGAGCCCCGCATCAGGCTCCCTGTTCTGCAGGAAGCCTGCTTCTGCCCCCGCCTCTGCTGCTCCCCCTGCTTGTGCTCTCTCTCTAAAATAAATAAAATCATTTAAAAAAAAATAAATGAAATTGTTCAGGAAGCTCATCTGGTAGTGGGGCTCTAATCTGGAATCCGTGAATGATCTTGGGAGAGGATGACCTATGAAACTCCCAAAATTGTGAGAATTTTGTGTAACATATATATGGTAGCAACTTTCTAGAGAGAGTCCATTAAGTTTTATAAGACTTTCAAAGGGGTGTGTGACCCCCCCAAAAAAGTTAAAAACCACCAGAGCGGAAAAAGAAAACAGGAGGAGCTAGAGAGAAAATAACTTTGGAGAACGTCAACATATTAAAAAAACCCTGAAGTTCAGGACACCTGGGTGACTCAGTCAGTTAAGCCTTCAGCTCAGGTCATGATCCTAGGCTCCTGGGATGGAATCCCACATCCAACTCCTTGCTCGGCAAGAAGCCTGCTTCTCTCTCCACCTCTGCCTGCCACTCTGCCTGCTTGTGCACATTCTCTCTCTCTCCCACCCCCCTCTCTCTGACAAATAAATAAATAAATAAATAAAATCTTAAAAAAAAAAAAAACCTGAAGCTCATCAAATGAGATAAACAAATCTAAAGAACTAAAAGTAGGGGTGCCTGGGTTGCTCAGTGGGTTGGGCCTCTGCTCAGGTCATGATCTCAGGGTCCTGGGATCGAGCCCCACATCAGGCTCCCTGCAGGGAGCCTGCTTCCTCCTCTCTCTCTGCCTGCCTCTCTGCCTACTTGTGATGTGTGTGTGTGTGTGTGTGTGTGTGAAATAAATAAATAAATAATCTTAAAAGAACTAAAAGTACCCAGGAAGAGAGGCAGTCTGCATGGAACTCAGAAAATTTTTTTAAATAGTATTATATACACTATATAAGTATTTCTCAAACTTTTTGTAATTTGGAATGAAAAATACATTGCTAACCAAAGTACACACAGATTATGAAAATAATTTTCCAATAACCTGGAATGATCACAATACAACATTTACTTGCTAAAATGTTCATCTCTAAGAACAGGGGAGAAAAGACTGGAGTTTATAAAGAGTAGGTTATTTAAGGTCCTGGACTTTTATTTCTGACTTTTAGTTGTTTTGCAATATTGCTGGTATTTAGACATTTATCTTTAACTTAACTTTTTCAGTAATTATATATATAAAAACTTTTTATTTTTATTTTTTTTTAAAGATTTTATTTATTTATTTGACAGAGAGAGATCACAAGTAGGCAGAGAGGCAGGCAGAGAGAGAGAGAGGAGGAAGCAGGCTCCCTGCTGAGCAGAGAGCCTGATGCGGGACTCGATCCCAGGACCCTGAT
>NC_081569.1:60440492-60483849 GCF_022355385.1 Mustela nigripes | reverse complement strand
CAGGCTCCCTGCTGAGCAGAGAGCCTGATGCGGGACTCGATCCCAGGACCCTGAGATCATGACCTGAGCCAAAGGCAGCGCCTTAACCCACTGAGCCACCCAGGCGCCCTATAAAAACTTTTTAAATTGTTTTTTTCTTTGAAGAGCCAAAACTAAAATGTCCCCTGGCTTCCCTATTTCACTAGTTTTATATATCCCTGACCTCTCACTACTAGAAGAAGAGCAAAAGAGATGGGAGGGTAGGCAGATAAGATTTAGCAGGAATACAAGAAACACCAAGGGCACAAAGATTAACAGTTCTTCTCTGAGTAGGATCTCTAAAGTGCAGGCCCTAAAATTGCATAATTTAAGTAATTAAAGCTTGAAAAAAGGGTAACAGCAGATACCCCAAAGTGGTTACATGATGTGGTAAAGAGCAAATATTTTAGAGTCCCAATAAAACCCAACTCTACCACTCCTGATTGTGTGACTTGGGTAAATTACTCAATTTCTTTGTGCCTCAGTTTCACCATCCTAATTTTTTAAAAGATTTTATTTATCCATTTATTTGAGAGAGAGAGTACATGAGCTGAGGGAGGAGCAGAGGGAGAGGCAAGCAGACTCGGTGCTGAGAGTGGAGCCCTACACAAGGTTCAGTACCACAACTCTGAGATCACAACCTTAACCAAAACCTTGAGTCCAACACTTAACCAACTAAGCCACCCATAAACCCCCCTATATTTTAAGATTTTTTTACTTATTTGATAGACAGAGATTACAAGTAGTCAGAGAGGCAGGCAGAGAGAGAGGAGGAAGCAGGTTCCCCACCCAGCAGAGAGCGCAATGTAGGGCTCGATCCCAGGACCCTGAGACCATGACCTGAGCTGAAGGCAGAGGCTTTAACCCACTGAGACACTCAGGTGCCCCCAGACACCCCTATATTTGCCTGATGACTAAGCACTCAACACAGTATTTAAATTCACAGGAAAACACAGTCAGAAAAATTTGGAAAATTTAAACAGTAGGCCATATCACAGCTGAATTTCTTCACAAAAATAAAAATGAGTATGCAATCAAAGTAAGCTTCTGAATGGCTCATTTGTTAGCCAAACACGAAAAGTATTTTATCAATAGCAAGTTAATTAAATCATGTTTATAGAAGCCAAAGAAATACATCTAGAAAAGTAAAATTTATTTAAGATCATAAGCCTAATGGTAAGGACAGTTGCTCAAAAAAAAGTATTATATCAATTAAGAAAGAGGGTGCCTGGAAGGCTCAGTCCATAGAGCATATAAATCTTGATCTCAGGGTCAAAATTTCAAGCCCTGCAGTGGGTATAGAGATTACTATTAAATCAGTCAATCAATCAATCAATAAAACAATCTCACAATATCAAGGCAAATGATTTTGAATGTTTCCTTGGCTCTTGATGAATCGATAGGAGTACAAATATTTCTCAGTTATTACCGTTTGAGAAGCTAATACAAGTTTGAACTAAGTAATTATAATTAGCCTAAATAAATAATCTGCAAGGAACAACAGACAAGATGATTTTCAAAGATTCTGGGAAAACACTAATTCAGTGCAACCTAAGGTGGAATCTGCTATGATGTGTTAAAACTGATAGTGGTCAAAATACATATGGGCAGAAAATAAGTCTTAATTAGACAAATTTATAAAGTTCATGAAAATGTACGGTGTTTAAACAAGTCTATGGTTATTCATTGTAATATTCATCAGAAAACAGTCTGCAGAAAACATCTATCATGTGTTACTCAACTAGTAGTGTCAACAGTTAATTCTTAAAAAAAAAAAAAATTGGGGATGCCTGGGTGCTTAGTCAGTTAAGCCTCTGCCTTTGGCTCAGGTCATGATTCCAGGGTCCTGGGATTGAGTCCTACATCAGGCTCCTTGCCCAGCAGGTAGACTGTTTCTCTCTCCACCTCTGTCTGCCACTCTGCCTGATTGTGTACTCTCTCTGATAAATAAATAAATCTTTAAAAAATAAAAAGTTAACTTTGCTCTCATGGACTTAAGTGTCCTTGATTCCATTAATTTTTGCCAGAAATAGAAGATGTATATTCTGATTTGCCTTACCACTAAGAAGACGGCAAGCTTAGCAGAGAAAATTTTATTGCAATTTTTCTAGCTGAAATTTTTCTGAATGAAAAGAACTACCCTCAACCACTATTACTGAACACTAAAATAGCTTTGGAAATTAACTTTTTTTATAGACTGGATAATGTTTCTCAATGAAATCAACCTAAAATCAAAAGGCAAAAGTGATCATGTGCAAAACTTATACTGCAACCAAGTCCTTTAAATGAAAACAAGGTTTGAATCACAAGTAATATCAAGCTACATACACACACGTTGTCAAGAGTTAATATGCAAGATGGCTACTCCCATACCTCACATCTGTTAGAATGATTAGCATCAAAAAGACAGATAAAAAATGTTGCCAAGAATGTAGAGAAAAGGGAAGTCTTGTGCACTACTAGTGGAACAATAAATTGGCAAAGCCACTATGGAAAACACACTATGGAGGTTCTTCAACAAACTGAAAACAGAACTACATATGATTCAGCAATTCCACTTCTGGTTATTTATCTGAAGGAACTGAAATCACTGTATGGATGAGATATCTGCACTCCCATGTTCACTGCAGCATTATTTACAACAGCTAAGACATGGAAGCAACCTAAGTCTTCATCAACAAATGAATAAAGAAAATGTGATATATATTTGTGTATGTATACACACACACACACACACACACACACACACACACGTAATGGAATACTAATCAGCCATAAAAAAGGAAGAAACCCTGCCATTTGCAACAACACAAATGGACCCTGAGGGCATTACACTAAATGAGTAAGTTAGACAGAAAGGCAAATACTGTATGATCTTACTTATCTATGAAACCTTTAACACACACACACACACACACACACACACACACAAAACACCTCATCGAAAAAGAGACCAGATTTGACATTACCTGGGCAAGAGAGTTGTGGGGCTAGTGGAACTCGGTGAAAGTGGTCAAAAGGTGCAACTTTCAAGTTATAAGATAAATGAGTGCTGGGGGAATATAATACACAAGATGACTATAGTTAAAATTGCTATTTGAAAGTAGCTCAAAGACTCAATCCTAAAAGTTCCTTTCACAAGTAAAACAAAAAGAAAGAAAGAAAAAAAAAAAGACTTTCTTTCCCCCATTTTCCTTTTTTTTTCTATCCATATGAGATGGTGAATGTTAAGTTACCACTGTAATCACTTTACAATGTATGTAAGTCACTATGCTCCACAATAATAGTGCTTTATGTCAATTATATCTCAATAGCGCTTTATGTCAATTATATCTCAATAAACTAAAATGGGAAAAAACGGTAAAAAAGATGCCATTCCTATACAAATTTGTAACAGATCTATGTTACAAGTTCAAACTATGGTTTCAGCAGTGTTTTCAGACCTTAGTACAACTGAAAGTGTATTTCCCTATTTCAAAATCTATTTACCTATGCCTATGCAGCTGAAGGTTTCCACCTACTCTTAAACTGAAGTGATTAATCTGCAATTCATATCAAAAAGGCAAATACCAAGGAGAAAAATCTAGCAATTCTCTATATGCTTTCCAAGCAAGTACATGCTCAATGAGAAACATGTATCAGTATTTGGCAGTAACTTTCTATGTAAAAGACATTTTCAAAGCTGAAATACAGGGGTGCCTGGGTGGCTCAGCTGCTTAAAAGCCCAACTATTTTGGCTCAGGTCATGATGTCAGGATTGCTGAGATCAAGCCCAGCAACTGGCTCCACACCCAGCATGAAGCAGGGTTAAGATTCTTTCTCCTTATCTCCTAAAAAATACACAAAACTTCAAACAGATCAACAATTAACAGATGAATATTTCCAATCAGTTCTGATGCTAAGGAATGTTAATTTTGAACATCAAATAAAATGTTAACCTCCCCGCCCCCCCCCCAAAAATCCTCTATTTTTCTCATTAGTAGATATGTATTACCAAAAAAAGAGGGAGAGATTCTATTAATTATATTTTGAAATTCATTAATAAAAATATTTGTGGAAATTTGCTTTTTTTTTCATTACAAAAGTACCTACACAATACCCTATTTTGCCTCTTCTCCCACAAAGCCTAAAATATTTACTATCTGGTCCTCTACAGGAAAGGTTTGCTAATCCTTGGGTTAAAGCATCTTTAACCGATAGCTATATAGCCTTAGACATCAATTAACTTCTCCAGGTCTTTGTTTCTTTATTTATAATATGAGAGGAACTGAACAAAATCTGTATGGAACTTTACAACTCTAATATTCCAATTCTAATAGTCATTTCATGATGGGAGCTTATGCCAGTTTATCAGGTATGAAGAAATGTCCTACTACCCAAAGTATGAAGAAAATACTTTATTAAATCACAGAAGATCAAGTATACTGGCTATACACACGCAGAAGAATGAAGGTGTACCTCTATCTCATACCATATGCAAAAATTAATTCAAAACAGATCAATAATCTAGGGGCCCTTGGCTGGCTCAGTCAGTGAAGCATGCCACTTGTGATCTGGCCATTCTGAGTTCGGGCCCCATGTTGTATGTAAAGATTACTTAAAAAAATAAAATCTTCAAAACAAACCAATGATCTAAACATAAACACTAAAATTACAAAACTTTTTTAAGAAAACAGGGAAAATCTTCATGATCTTGGTTGGGTTTGGAACCTATTATGATATTGAAAAGACAATCCACAGAATGAGAGAAGATATCTGCAAATCATGGATACTGGATTAATACCCAAAATATACAAAGAACTCTTACAGTTCAACAACAACCAAAAAAATTCAAGCCAATTAAAAAATGGGTAAATGACTTGAACAGACAGTTCACCAAAGAAGATAAACAAAAATGATCAATAAAAGCAAAGGAAATATGCTCAAAGTCATTAGTGATTAGGGAAATGCAAATCAAAACCCCAGTGAGATGCTACTTCCCTCAGACTAAGATGGCTATAATTAAAAAGACAGATACTGGGGCACCAGAGTGGCTCAGTCAGTTGAATGACCCACCGACTCCCGGTTGCGGCTCAGGTCATAATCCCTGTGTCATGGAATCTGAGCCCCATGATGGGCTTTGCATTTAGCAGGGAGTTTGCTTTAAGATTCTCTCCCTCTACCCCTCTCCCCACTCATGCACTCCCACTCTCTTGCACTCTCTAAAATAAATAAATAAATCTTTTTTTTTTAAAGCAGGTGGGCCTGGGTGGCTCAGTCAGTTGAGCATCCAACTTTTGGTTTCGGCTGGGGTTGTGATCTGATAAGAGATCACATAGGAGTTCTCATAAGAGAGATCAAGCCCAGCACTGGGGGTCTGTGTTCAGTGGGGAGTCTGCTTAGAGATTCTCTCCCTCCGTCCCTCCCCCAACTTGTGCTCACTCTTGCACACTCCTCTCTAAAAAATAAAAAAAATTAGTAAATCTTCAAAAAAACAATAAATAAAAAAAGACAGATACTTATAAGTGTTGACAAGAATGTGGAGAAATTAGGACCTTCATACTGTTGGGTGAGAATGTAAAATGGTACAGATGCTTTGAAAAAGTTTGGCAGTTCCTCAAAAGGTTAAACATGACCCAGTAATTCCACTACTAGGTATATATTCAAGAAAAATGAAAATATTTTCACACACACACACAAAAAGTACATGAATGTTTCTATTAGTATTATTTATAGTAGCCAAAAAGGAGAAACAATGCAATTGTTCACTAACCAAAGAATGGATAAACAAAATATGGTATATCCAAACAACTAAATATTATTTAGCCACAAAAAGGAATGAACTACCAATACATAGTACAACATGGATAAACTCTGAAAACATTGTAAGTTGGTGCCTGGATAGCTCAGTGGGTTAAACCTCTGCCTTCGCCTCCGGTCATGGTCTCAAGTTCTGGGATTGAGCCATGCATCGGGCTCTCTGCTCAGCAGGGAGCCTGCTTACTCCCCACCCCTGCCCCCTGCCTCTCTGCCTACTTGTGACCTCTGTCTGTCAAATAAATAAATAAAATCTTTTTAAAAATTAGATGTGAAACTCAATCACAAAGGACCTCCTATTGTATGAACCTATAGAGACACAAAGTAGAATACTGGTTGCCTAGGACTGAGGATATTACACCTCAGCGTCCTGGGATCAAGCCCCATGTTGGGCTCTCAGCTCAGTGGGGAGTCTGTGTCTCCCTCTCCCTCTGCCTCTCCTGCTTGTACTGGCTCTCTCAAATGAATAAAAAATTTAAAAAAAAAAAAAAAGAACCTTATTCCCATTAGCAGTCACTTTCTATTCTCCCCTTCCCCCATGCAATATCCCCAGAGGCAGAGGGAGACACAGACTCCCCAATGAGCTGAGAGCCAGATACGGGCTCCATCCCAGGACCCTGAGATCAAGACCTGAGCCGAAGGCAGGTGCTTAACCATCTGAGCCACACAGATGCCCCATAAGTTTTCTTTTTGATGTTATGAAAATGTTCTAAATTTGGGGGTAAGATTGGGTACACAACTGTGAATATACTAAAAACCACTGAACTGCATACTTTAAATGAATTTTATGGTATGTGAATTATATCTCAAAACTTCTGTAAAACTCACATAAGTCTTATAAATAAATGAACAATATACTAGTGTCACAAAATTAAGATCTGAAAGTCATGTAGTCTTAACTACAAGAAAAAAATTACAACACTTCTCTAGACTGAACTTCACTCACTCATAAATTCTCATAGTGATTTTAAGGTTAGTGAGAACTTCAAGACAACTAAACAATGAACATCCTCAACTCCTTGGCTTAGCATAAAAAGACCTCAATACTCTGGATTTATCTTTCTTTCTCATTAGTACTATATGCTGAACTAAATATGCCCCACACTTTTCTTACCTGAACCTTTTGCATATACAATTTCCACTGCTTTAGCATCTTCTTACTGTCTTCATTGTCTATCATATCAACATCATTCTCCCTACTCTCCTCATACAGAAACCCTCTCATTCTTGTGTGTGTGGGTGGGTTTCCTTTTTAATTTAAATTCAATTAATTAGGGTACCTGGGTGGCTCAGTGGGTTCAGCCTCTGCTTTCGGCTCAGGTCATGATCCCAGGGTCCTGGGATCCAGCCCTGCATCAGGCTCTCTGCTCAGCAGGGAGCCTGCTTTCCTTCCTCTCTCTCTGCCTGCCTCTCTGCCTACTTGTAATCTCTGTCTGTCAAATAAATTTCTTTAAAAAATTAAATTCAATTAATTAAGATGTTATGTATTATTAGTTTCAGAGGCAGAGTTCAGTGATTCATCAATTGCACAGAACACCCAGTGCTCATTCCATCAAGTGTCCCCCTTAATGCCCATCACTCAGTTACTCCATTCTCACACCACTTTCCCCTCCAGCAACCCTCAGTTTGTTTCCTATGCTTAAGAGTCTCTATGGTTTGTCTCCCTCTCTGATTTCATCTTGTTTTATTTTCCCCAGTTTGCTTCTCTTACTAACCAGAATCATGCTGTATGTGTCTTTGATGCGCTTGTTAGAGATATTCTCGGCCTAGCACATTACATGTTATATATTCCATTATATATTCCACAGAATTAGTGTCACTGTTTGGGCTTTTATCCATTATATATTCTTTTATCCATTATATATTCCACAGAATTAGTGTCACTGTTTGGGTTGCTTCATTCTGCTGTAATAATTATGTCCACTTTTGTGCACAAACTTGAGTACAGGGCTGGAATTTGAGAGGAAGAGTGTAAGTTTGAGCCCTTGGCAATCTGAGGTGAAGGCGTGTTGACTTGGCACTGAGCAGGTGGCAGGCTGTGCATGGTGACTCGGTCAGGAGGGTGGCTGGACTATGAATTTGGGACCCACCTGATGGCATGTGTGACAGGGATGTGGCTGGTTTTGCTTTTAACTTTTGTTTTCCCAGGAAACTGTATCTCTCCTTCTATTCTAAATGAAAGCCTTGCTGGATAGAGTATTCTTGGCTATAATTTTTTTCCTTTTAGCTGCTAGAATTTATCATGCCGCTCCCTTCTGTCCTGCAGAGTTTCTGCTAAAAAACCCACTGACACCTGTATGGGATTTCCCTTGTATGTCACTGCTTTCCTTTCTCTTGTTGCTTTTAATTTTTATTTATTTATTTATTTGACAGATAGAGATCACAAATAGGTAGAGAGGCAGGCAGAGAGGAGGAAGCAGGCTCCCTGCTAAGCAGAGAGCCCGATGCAGGGCTCGATCCCAGAACCCTGAGATCATGACCTGAGCCGAAGGCAGAGGCTTAACCCACTGAGCCACCCAGGCGCCCCTCTCTTGTTGCTTTTAAAATTCTCTATTTGTCACTACTTTTGGCCATATTATTTACTTCTGTCTTGCTGCAGACCTCTTTGGGTTGGTTTTGTTGGGGGCTCTTTGTGCTTCCTGGATCTGGATTTCTCTTTCCTTCCTCAAATTCAGGAAGTTTTTAGCTATTATTTCTTCAGGCAAATCTTCTGCCCCCTTTTCTCACTCTTCTCCTTCTAGGATTCCTATCATGCAACTGTTATGCTTGACAGTGTTGCTTAGTTCCCTGGGTCTATTCTCATTTTGTGTTTTTTTTCCCCCTCTCATCTGCTTAGCTTGGTTACATTCCATGACTCTGTCCTCCAGGTGGCTCATCCATTCTTCTACTTCCTCTTGTATGCAATCCAGGTGGTCTATTTTTATTTCCATTTAAGGAGTCCAACAGCTCTAATTGGTTCTTTTTTACATCTACTATCTCTTGGTGGAGGGTCTCATGGAGGTTCTGCACTCCTTTCTCAATTCTAGCGAGCATCTTTATGAGCATTACTTTAAATTCACAATCAGACATATTACTCATCTCCATTTTGTTTAGGTCTCCTGCTGTAATTGTGTTCTGCTCTTTCATTTGGGACATATTCCTGTCTCCACATTTTAATTCTGGGTCTGTTTCTCTCCTGCACTTGACGGTAGTGGCTTTATGAAAAAGAGGGCCTGCAGTGACCTGCTGTGCAGCGTCCCGTTCCCCAGAACGTGGCACTTCAGGAGGTCTCCCCTGTGTGTTGTCTGCCCCCTCCTGTTGTGGCAGAGCTGTGTTTGTCTTCAGTCTAGCCTGCAATGGCTCTCTGCCTGTTGTGAGCAAAGTCTGGTCCCCACAGTGTTAGTGGGCCAGTCTGGAGCCACCCTGGGCTTGAGTGGAGTAAGACCAGGCATTTGCCAGAGATGAAGTAGCATCAAACTGTAGGCACTTACCCAGTGTTGTCCCCTGAGCAACTTTTGTTGGTGTGTGGGGCCTGTATTCAAACCAGGTGCCTGATTTGTGCCAGACCAGCACTCTATCACCTGAGTAGTGGACCATCACCCACTACTGGGGTGATAGTCAGATTGCTATGTGGTTCTCTTCTCCTCTCCCAGGAGCAGGACTCACTTCAGAGTGGTGCTGACCCTTGTCTGCGCTGCACACACACTGCCAGGCTTTGTGGCACTGCTTTATAGGATCTTGCCATGGGCAATTCCAAGGGTGGATCTGCTTCGCTGTGGCTTCTTGTTTATGTCAGGCCGCAGAAAGTCTGTTCAGCCAGCTATCCAGTTGTTTTCTGGGTTATTCATGCCAATGTGGGGACTCTCTAGATGGCCCCGTGGCAACACTTCAGCCCAGGGTCCTTCTACTCCAACATCTTCCCAGCAGCCAATCCTCTCATTCTTAAAAGTCTAGTACTTTCATGGAGCCTATCTAGATGCCCTTATTGAGGTAAACCCTGGTCTTCTAAGCAATCTAGTTCTCACCAGATTGGTCAACAAAATCACAGTTCTCCCTCAAGGTAAAAGCTGAACTAACAGTCCTCTGCATATTAAAAAGCTGTGTGGCAGTGTTTTATTTCACATAATCTCCTAATCTCCATATAAGTACCACATGATCCTGGTTCAGAGGCATGCACCTGACCCAAAGGTCACCAGTCCTACAGAATGGCCATCAGCCTAGGAAGAAAGAGCTTACTAAGTAAGAGGTTAGCCCAACAAGAATGAAGGATTCTCTCTCTTACATGCAAATGCACTCCTTCTCTCAATAGAACGGGAATACAGGGAGGGACTTGTGCCGGTGGGAAGCAAGAACAGAATTTGAACTAACTGCCAGAGAAGAGGCCTTAAGAAAACATGGACCAGGGTGCCTGGGTGGCTCAGTGGGTTAAAGCCTCTGCCTTTGGCTCAGGTCATGATCCCAGGGTCCTGGGATCGAGCCCCACATCGGGCTCTCTGCTCAGCAGGGAGCCTGCTTCCTCCTCTCTGCGTGCCTCTCGCCCTGCTTGTGATCTCTGCCAGTCAAATAAATAAATAAAATCTTAAAAAAAAAGAAAAGAAAAGAAAACATGGACCAGGGCCACCTGGATGGCTCAGTCAGTTAAGCAGCTGCCTTTGACTCAGGCCATGATCCCAGCTTCCTGGGATCGAGCTCCATATCCAGCTTCCTGCTCTTCTGGAGCCTGCTTCTCCCTCTCCATGCCACTCCCCCTGCTTGCACACTCACGCACTCTCTCTCTCTGTCAAATAAATAAAAGAAATCTTTAAAAAAAAATTAATTAAGTAATTTAAATATATATATATATATATATATCCTGGACCATACACGAGATGACACCATAAGGTAAGGAAGAGCATATACAAAGAAGAGGATGAAGTCAGGGCATAGATGAGACAGAAATGGTATAACCAGACTTTAAAAAAAAAAAACAAAAAAAAGACATTAAGAAACCCCAAAGAAGCAGGGGTGCTTGGTTGGCTCAGTAGGCAGAACATGAGATTCCTGATCTTAGGGTCATGAGTTCAAGCCCCCCTGTTGAGCAGAAAATTTACTTTAAAAAAAAAAAAAAAAAAGCCACGCAGGCATCCCTCCCCTCAACAACTCTTTTAATTATTTTCTCAACTCAAGCCCCCCCATCCCCATCATCCCATGTCCAGGCCCTTCACGCTCAACCAACAACCTTGCTCCTGACCTTATAAAGATATGCAGGGGCGCCTGGGTGGCTCAGTGGGTTAAAGCCTCTGCCTTCGGCTCAGGTCATAATCCCAGGGTCCTGGGATCGAGCCCCACATCGGGCTCTCTGCTCTGCAAGGAGCCTGCTTCCTCCTCTCTCTCTCTCTCTCTCTCTCTCTGCCTGCCTCTCTGCCTACTTGTGATCTCTGTCTGTCAAATAAATAAATAAAATCTTAAAAAAAAAATAAAGATATGCAAACTATCAGGCATACCCTCCCTCTACCCAGATTTCCCTACCTATAACTTTATCTATATTCATACATCTCCCTATTTTTATTTCGGTCCCAGAAAATGAGGTACTCCTCTTCCTGTACAAAGCCAACCTATCCATCTGTATTCCTGACCCACATCATGACTTCCACCTGATTCCTGCCTCATTCAACACCTTGCTCTATCAGACATACCATATCTTGAATCTTCAACCTCTCTTTCCTTATTAGCACCTTTCCCTCACCAAGTACACAAGGTGAGGTTTTAATGTAAAAACAAAGTCCTTCCTGGCTCCTATCCAGCCTTCTCAGCAAACCTTCTCACAGAGAAATAATTCCTTTTCTCTCCTTCTCGCTCCCCACTTCCTCTTCCCTTCTTCCTTCAGGTCCAACACTCCCCCTCTTCCTCCCTCTCACTCCTGTGCTCCCTTCTGTACTCCCTCCCCACTTCTCTCTCTATCCTCCTCCTTTATCACCTGCCATTTATTCTTCCACCAACTATAAGGGGGATTCCATCTTAACTCCCTACTAATACTACTTTTAGGATAACCATGACTTCTTTTTTTTTTTTTTTTAAGATTTATTTATTTGACAGAGACAGCAAGAGAGGGAACACAAGCAGGGGGAGTGGAAGAGGGAGAAGTAGGTTTCCCACTGAGCAGGCAGCCCTAAGTGATGCAGGGCTCAATCTCAGGACCCTGGGATCATGACCTGAGCCAAAGGCAGACACTTAACAAATGAGCTACCCAGGCACCCCTCACTATGACTTCTTAATCACCAAGTCAAATTAATATTTTATCTTTTTCCACACTAATGTATTGTAATTGGCACTTTTAACTGTTTCCCTCTTAACTATTTTCTACTCATTAGCATACTGGTTGACATATAGTAGGCACTTGAATATATTTGAATAAATTAACAGGGGTACAAAAATGAAATAATATCATGCACATTTTTGTCAAGGCAATGAGAAAGAGTCAATATCCCATGAAATGTTCACGGTAATTAACTATAACATCAAGGGTCAAATCAGACTAAGCAGCATGTATTAGTCAGTAGTGGAACAATTAGCTCAATTATATGGTTTTTTCTAGTCATCCTCAGCACCCAAAAATCACAAACAGAAATAAGACTGATGATAACCAAGGGCAAAGGAATGGAAATGCTAATGGAATCAAGAGTGCTAAGAAAACGCAATGCCAAAAAAAGAGAGAGAGAGAGAAACAGAGAAGGGAAGAGCACAACACAAACCTTTTTTTTTTTTAACTAAATACCATGTAATAGACTCACTACATATAAAAACTGAACCTATATGTTGTAAAGACACAGATAAAGCGGAAACGAGCTAAGCATAAATCTAAGGCACCAAACCTTAAGATTTCATAAAAACTTGAAGTTTCGTTTTTTCAAAAGCTTTTTTTTTTCCCCAGTGAGGCATTTTATTTGCACATGGGTATTACAACCCTAGAAAAAGAATCCCAGGATTTTCCCTCCTGTGTGTTTTCATGTTACTTCTTCATGGTCCATGACGCCAGCTGAGGTTGTCAGTACAATGAAACCAAACTAGCAGAAACTGGAACAAATTATTCTGTCATTTTTCTAGATCTCTGAGTTGTACATCAGATCTGGGGTTGATCACTCCACCTCTATTTAACCTCCTGTAAGGATCAAAACAATTTTCCCAGCTCCCTGATCATTACTGATTTCAAATTGACCAATTTAATGATGCTTTGTCATCACCATGAGAAACGATGACTCTGGAACATGACCTAAAAAGAACCTGGCAGGGGCGCCTGGGTGGCTCAGCGGGTTAAATCTCTGCCTTTCGCTCAGGTCATGATCTCAGGGTCTTGGGACTGAGTCCCACATCTGGCTCTCTGCTCAGCGGGGAGCCTGCTTCCACCCCACCCTGCCTGCCTCTCTGCCTACTAGCAATCTCTACCTGTCAAATAAATAAATAAAATCTTAAAAAATAAAAATAAAATTAAAAGAACCTGGCATTTGCCTCTCTTTTCAGCACTGTTAATGCTCTTGTGTGCATCTGCCAGGACATTCATACCCACCATTACGGCCACATAGAAAGATGGCAGAAAAGAGCTAAGCATAAATTAATAAAAGGCACCAAAACGTTAAGAGTTCGTAAAAACTTGAAGTTTAGTTTTTCTCAAAAGTTTTTTAAATGTTTTCAGAAGTGAACAAGCAGAAAACACAAGAGAATGTAGAATTCCTGCACTCTCGTGCCAAATTTAAACTACTGAAAAATTCACTTCCCTTTGTTTCAAAGGAGATTTCTTCCTACACATTTTCCCCTAATTATTCCCACCGTCAACATTTTAAATGATCTCAAGTGCTAATGTCAGCAGCAGTTCTTATTAAGACACATTCCTGACTTACAAAGAAAACTTTCCAGATATAAGATAAAGCTTGAGAGGCCTAAGACTCTCACATTATGGTACTAAAACACCTCACCTTCTTGCTATTAGAAACATTCTGTTTGGGGTGCCCAGATGGCTCAGTTGGTTAAGCGACTGCCTCCGGCTCAGGTCATGATCCTGGAGTCCCCGGACTCCCGAATCAGGCTCCCTGCTTGACAAGGAGTCTGCTTCTCCCTCTGACATTTCTCCACTTACGCATGCTACCTCTCTCTCATTCTCTCTCTCAAATAAATAAAATCTTTAAAAAAAAAAAAAAAGAAGAAGAAGAAAGAAAGAAAGAAAGAAACATTCTGGTTTAGTAAGTTTTTGTAAAGACCTATTTATCTGAGAGGGAGAAAGAGTATGTGCATGCACACATAAGGGGGAAGGGAAGAGGGAGAGAGAAACCCAAGGTGACTCCAAACTGAGCAGGGAGCCCAAAACAGGCTACATCTCACAACCCTGAGATCAGACCTGAGTGGCAACCAAGAGTAGGATGCATAAGTCACTGTGCCATCCAGGCGCTCCAGATTTAATGATCTTTACAGACTCTATTCAAAAACCCAAGTTGTCCACGGATTATAAAACACATAGCTAAAAAGTAGCAATGAAGCATAATCACCTCCAAATTTTTTCTCTCCTACTCCTTTATCCTCAACAACTTACCTCCTTCCTATCCATCTTAAAGGAAGGAATACCTCTGCTTTCTGAAAATAGTCCCCACCCAGACCCTTAATCTTCAAGTAACTTCTTTTCCCCCACCCACAATATCTCCCTTTCCTCTAACTACCATTTCCATGTTCTATGAATATGCTCAACTCTTCCCCTCCTAAAAAACAAAACAAAACACACACACACACACACACTTTGACTCTATCCCTCCCAGAAGGTGTAACCTACTCTCTTTTCATCCTTTCCCTGATTAAACTCTTTTTTTTTTAATATTTTATTATTTATTTGACAGAGAGAGATCACAACCAGGCAGAGAGGCAGGGGGAAAGCAGGCTCCCCACCAAGCAGGGAGCCCGACGCGGGGCTCGATCCCAGGACCCTGGGACCATGACCCGAGCCGAAGGCAGAGGCTTAACCCACTGAGCCACCCAGGCGCCCCTACTGATTAAATTCTTAAGAGTCTACAACTATAGGCACTTGTACTACACTTTCATCTCTCCACTAAAATATTCCTTATTAAAACATTCTCCACTAAAACACCAGTGAATTTCTAGTGGCCAAACCCAACAACCACTCTTCAGTTCTTATCATAAGGTGTTCCATCTTTGTGCTAAGGTAACTGATACTACTGATCACTCTACCCTTCCTAAAACTTCTGTCTCCCATGGGCTCTATGTCCCTCTCTCCTTATTTTCCTACCAGGGACTTCCTTTTGACCTCTTTTATTTAACTCATCCTTTGCAGATTATCTACCTACACATTTCTGCAAAGGTTTCTTCTCCCTGCCTTTTCCCTTGCTAAACTCTCTTTCTGAACAATCTCTTCCACACCCATGCCGTCAGTTACTAACCATATGGCTATGATTTCCTAAACTCTATGGTCTCAACACACCCTTTCATTTTTGTTAGGAGGAAGCTAAAACAAAACAAAAGTCAGTATTTATCAAATCTCTGGGCAGGAAGGAGAAAATAGAACCATTTTCTAAGTTTAGAAACAAAGAAAACACATGACTGAATAGAAATTTTTAGTTCTGTAAACTAAGATGAACAACACAGGAAATAAAGAAAACATACATATGTTAATTACATACATATCCATAAAAATATCCTGACAAATAAATGGAAAAAATAAGGAAATTTAGAAAGAAACTTATTTTTAAAATCCATTAAAAATGTTCAACATTGGGATGCCTGGGTGGCTCAGTTGGTTAGACGACTGCCTTCGGCTCAGGTCATGATCCTGGAGTCCCGGGATCGAGTCCCACATCGGGCTCCCAGCTCCACCGGGAGTCTGCTTCTCTCTCTGACCTTCTCCTCGCTCATGATCTCTCTCACTGTCTCTCTCTCAAATAAATAAATAAAAAATCTTAAAAAAAAAAAAAAAATGTTCGGGACGCCTGGGTGGCTCAGTTGGTTAAGCGGCTGCCTTCGGCTCAGGTCATGATCCCAGCGTCCTGGGATCGAGTCCCACATCGGGCTCCTTGCTTGGCGGGGAGCCTGCTTCTCCCTCTGCCTCTGCCTGCCACTCTGTCTGCCTGTGCTTGCTCTCGCTTCTCTCTCTATGACAAATAAATAAATAAAATCTTTAAAAAAAAAAAAAATGTTCAACATTGGGGCGCCTGGGTAGCTCAGTGACTTAAAGCCTCTGCCTTCAGCTCGGGTCATGATCCCAGGATCCTGGGATCAAGCCCCACATAGGGCTCTCTGCTCAGCAGGGAGCCTGCTGCCTCCTCTTTCTCTCTCTTTCTCTCTCTCAGCCTACTTGTGATCTCTGACAAATAAATAAATAAAATCTTTTTTTTTTTTAAATGTTCAACATTACTAGCAATTTAA
Organism: Mustela nigripes; assembly: GCF_022355385.1. Classification (NCBI taxonomy): domain Eukaryota; kingdom Metazoa; phylum Chordata; class Mammalia; order Carnivora; family Mustelidae; genus Mustela; species Mustela nigripes. The sequence goes on along the minus strand of NC_081569.1, from coordinate 60,467,658 downwards.
AAAGTTCACTTTAGGGGCGCCTGGGTGGCTCAGTGGGTTGAGCCGCTGCCTTCGGCTCAGGTCATGATCTCAGGGTCCTGGGATCAAGCCCCACATCGGGCTTTCTGCTCAGCAGGTAGCCTGCTTCCCTTCCTCTCTCTCTGCCCGCCTCTCTGCCTACTTGTGATCTCTCACTGTCAAATAAATAAATAAAATTTAAAAAAAAAAATAAAAAAAAAATAAAAAAAAATAAAAAGTTCACTTTAGGTCTGGTAATTTTTTTTTTTTTAATTTCATTTATTTATTTATTTAACAGAGAGAGAGAGACAGAGACAGAGAGACAGAGATAGAGATATCACAAGTAGGGATAGAGGCAGGCAGAGGGAGGGGGGAAGCAGGCTCCCTACTAAGCAGAGAGCCCAATGCAGGGCTTGATCCGAGGACCCTGAGTTCATGACCTGAGCGGAAGGAAGAGGCTTAACCCACTGAACCAGGGGGCCCCAGGTCTGGTAATTACCTAGGTCTGGTAATTATTTTTTTAATTACAAGGGAATCCATATAACTTTCATTAAATTTTACAACTGTCCTTTAACTCCCCAAATCAAGAATTACTACTATTCTAGGGGTACCTGGGTGGCTTCATTGGTTAAGCATCAGACATTTTTTAAGATTTAATTTATTTATCTGACAGACAGACACACACACACACACACACACACACACGGAGAGAGGGAACACAAGCAGTGGGAGTGAAAGTGGGGGAATCAGACTCCCTGCTGAGCAGGGAGCCCAATGAGGGGCTAGATCCCATGACCCTGGGATCATTACCTGAGCTGAAAGCAGACACTCAACAAGTGAGCCACCCAGGCGACCCATGAGCATCAGATTTTTGATTTCAGCTCAGGCCATGATCTGGGGGATGAGCCCATACCCTGTATCTGGCTCTGTGCTCACTGCGGAGTCTACCTGAAGATTCTTTCCCTCTGCTCCTCCCAATACTCAAGGGCATGTGTGATCTCCCTCTTTTTAATAAATAAAATCTGTAAAGAAAATAAAAAAGAATTACTATTCTAGACACATTTCTATTCATGTTCTAAGACTGTATTACGTGGGGGGGGGGGGGCTTTAGAGCTTTATTTGATAATCCGCAGTAAGTTCTTATCCACAATGATTACCCACGGATTTTCTTTTAAGTGCCAACAGGAACACAGGTAACCAATATACAGACCCTGTTTGGTGAATCTTCATTCTTACTATGTTTTCTGAATAAACACGGAAATATATGGTATAGGACATTCCTTATCCCCTTGGCCTGGACAGATTTGCTGAGCCTGATGACAATGCACACATCTGGAATTCCCATCTCCTTCATGGCAAATTTCTGGGTCTCTTTGAGTGTCCAAAGGACACACGTCTTCAGGTCCACTCGATGAATGTACTTGTTAATGGTGACAAGTGTATTCTCTGGTCACTACTTCAGTGATGGCAAAATGGCCCTTCCTCTTCTCACCACCCTTCTTTGCAGAAGCCATGTGTCAGGCCCCAGTTGGAAAGGAAGAACATAAGGTATTACTGCATTAGCTTTTAAATAACATTATGCTATGTTCTTAACATTCACAGTTACCCCTACAAAATGTCAGGCACTCTTCTACGTGCTAGAGGATACAGCAATGAGCAAAATAGATAAAAATCACTGTTCCTCTGGAGGTTATACAGGATTCTAGTCTAAGGATGGGGAGAAGAGACAAATTAAATAAGTAATACACGGGGAGACTGGGTGGCTCAGCGGTTGACTGTCTTCGGCTTAGGTCATGATTCTAGGGTCCTGGAATTGAGCCCTGCACTGGGCTCCCTGCTTGAAGGGAAGCCGGCTTCTCCCCTCCCACTCCCCCTACTTGTGTTCGTTCTCTGTGTATCTCTCTGTTAAATAAGTAAATAAAATCTTTAATAAATAGTAAGTTATATGGTGACTAAGGACTATGGAAATAATGTAGGAAAGGAGATTAGCAATGTTGATAAGGGTTATAAGTTTAAATAGTGTGATTAAAGACTCAGTGAGGGGCGCCTGGGTGGCTCAGTGGGTTAAGCCGCTGCCTTCGGCTCAGGTCATGATCTCAGGGTCCTGGGATCGAGTCCCGCATCGGGCTCTCTGCTCAGCAGGGAGCCTGCTTCCTTCTCTCTCTCTCTGCCTGCCTCTCAGTGTACTTGTAATTTCTCTCTGTCAAATAAATAAATAAAAAATCTTAAAAAAAAAAAAAAAAAAAGACTCAGTGAAAAGGTGACACTTAAGTAAAGAGAAGAGGTCACGGAATAAGCCATATCAGAGGGAAGAATATTACAGGCAAAGGCCTACAGGTGGAAGCTTTCCCAGAGTGTTTGAGGGACAGCAAGGAAGCATTAAAGCTAAAGAAAAGTGACAAAGGAGAACAATAAGTGAAAAATGAGATCAGAGGAGTAACTGGGGGAAGAACAAACAGATTACTTAATGTCCACCAGGGACCCTGAATATCTCTGCATGTATTTTCTGAGTATGCTAAACCACAAGGCTTAACTGTCCTCTAATTCTAAGCCACTTCTGTAGCTACTCACCTAGGCAATTAATAAATAAGACAAGGTGACCACAACTTGACTACTGTATGACTCCTTGCTCCAAGAGGGTGGGTAGGGAACTGGAAATTTGGGGTTAGAAGGAGATTAGGGCTCAGTTTTGGACAAATTTAAAATCTATTAGATATCTAACTGGAGATGTTGGGTAAGGTAACTGAATATGAGTCCACACTTCAAAGAAAAGGCCAAAAATGGAGATATAAATTTCAAAGCGTAAGAAACTAAATGAGCTAAGCAAGTAAGTTTTGTTTTGTTTTGTTTTTTTAAGATGATAACCAAGATGTGAGCCCTGGAGCATTCTAACATTGAAAGGTAGGAGGGTTAGGAGGAACCAGCACACAGCAGGAAGGACAGACCCTGAGATATGAGTAGAACTAGGAGAATGTGATGTCCTGAAAGCAAGTGGTAAAATGGGTTCAGTTCAAGAGCAAGAAAGTAATCAACAAAGGCACAGGGGCTGAGAGATCATGTAGAATGAGAAGACTACTAGATTTAGCAATGTGGAGATAATATGGTCACAAAGTTTAATTCTAGAAGAGTAATGAGGACAAAAGAAAAACTGGGAGGAGATTAATTGTAGACACTGTAGACACTGTTTCACTCTAAAGAAACATACACTTATGAATGATGGGGAAATGCATATGCTTAATCATGTCAAGTACAGTCAATTGACATACTTTGATCATGAAAAAATAAAATATTACAACCACTGGAAAGAGCCCTAACACTTTAAATGTATAGGATATACAGAAAGACAGATAATATATATCTCTAGAAAGAAATACACCAAAATGTTTTGTGTTGTTTTTTAAGATTTTTATTTACTGGGGTGCCTGGGTGGCTCAGTGGTTGGGCCGCTGCCTTCGGCTCGGGTCATGATCTCAGGGTCCTGGGATCGAGTCCCACATCGGGCTCTCTGCTCAGCGGGGAGCCTGCTTCCCTCTCCCTCTCTCTGCCTGCCTCTCTGTCTACTGTGATCTCTCTCTGTCAAATAAATAAATAAAATCTTTAAAAAAAAATTAAAAAAAAAAAAAAGATTTTTATTTACTTATTTGACAGAGAGAGACACAATGAGAGAGGGAACACAAGCAGGGGGAGTGGAGAGAGAGAGGCAGGCTTCCTGCTGAGCAGGGGGCCTGATGCAGGGCTCGCTCCCAGGACCCTGGGATCATGACCGGAGCAGAAGGCAGATGCTTAACAAGTGAGCCACCCAAAGGCCCCTACACCAAAATATTAAAGCAGTGTTATCACAGCATTATGTAATTAAAGCTGACTTGCTCTTTTTTTAATACTCCTTACATTCTTCAAATGCTCTACAATGAACATGTTTAACTCTTAAAATTAATAGCTTTTTAACTGTCCCAGAAGCTATATCTAAGTATTGCTCCTAAGGAAACACCTTCAGGCTGAGAAAACATTTTATGCACCAAAATTTTATCCTAGATTCTTTAAATAGTAACACCCAAGTTTCCAACAACAAGGGATAGTAAAAGTTTAAGGAAATGTATAGTATAGAGCGAGCGAGAGACAGAGCGCACAAGCAGGGCAAGTGGCAGAGGAAGAGGGAAAAGTAGGCTCTCCAACAAGCAGGGAGCTCAATATGGGGCTCAATCCCAGGACCTGGGATCATGACTTGAGGGGAAGGCAGACGCCAAACCAACCTAGCCACCCAGGTGCCCCTGTTTTCTCAATTTAGAAGGATGTTAATTAACTGGAAAAATGTTTATATTAAAATGTTAACTGGGGACGCCTGGGTGGCTCAGTTGGTTAAGCAGCTGCCTTCGGCTCAGGTCATGATCCCAGCGTCCTGGGATCGAGTCCCACATCGGGCTCCAGTCCCACATCGGGCTCCTTGCTCAGCAGGGAGCCTGCTTCTCCCTCTGCCTCTGCCTGCCATTCTGTCTGCCTGTGCTCGCTCTCTCCCTCTCTCTCTCTGATAAATAAATAAAATCTTTAAAAAAAAAATGTTAACTGAATAAAACTGAATAGTAGACTAGTCAGATATGTTTCTCTCTTTGCCTTTCTAATCTCTTCTAAAACAACAGTAAAATCATTTTTAAAAAGGAAAAAGATGACAATGAAGCCTAAAGAAAGGAAAAGAAGGGACAAGAGGATTAGTAAAGGACAGAACAACAAAAGATGTCAACAAATTTTGTAATTTAGGAAAATGTTTTAGTGATTAGCAGAACAGAGAAGGGACAAATTAAAAGTCTGGCAGAGTTGGGGATGTACCAAAAAGAAGAGGCAATTTTACTTGATTGAGTTAATGTGTGAAAGCAATTGTCTATTCACATTCTTTCATTTCACAAATATTTCCTAAGTGCCTTCTAATTCTAGGTGCCAGATTCTGTAATATGCATAGACTATAAAAAGTGAAAAAGTCCGTTAAGAAGCTCACCTCCTTATCTTCTAGATTTCCATTTTGAAGTGTGTAAGCTAGGCTAACATATTCTGCCTATCATATAAACCAATACCAATACTATCATTCTGCATTGAACACACCAACTGTTTCTAGCTAATTCTAAAAAGTGATACCAATGGGGTGCCTTGGTGGTTCAGTGGGTTAAGCCTTTGCCTTTGGCTCGGGTCATGGTTTCAAGGTCTTTGGATCAAGCCCCGCATCAGACTTTCTGCTTAGCAGGGAGCCTTCTTCCCCCACCTCTCTCTGCCTGTCTCTCTGCCTACTTGTGATCTCTCTCTGTATGCCAAATAACAAATAAAATCTTTAAAAAAAAAAAAATGTGATACCAAACATCACCATACATTTCCTTAGGAGATATATAATTATAAAAAATCAGATAAACACACCTCTTTGGCAACCCTTTAGACAACTTTGTACTTAGGTTAAAAATTTGCCTACTGGGGTGTCTGGATGGCTCAGTCGGTTCAGCGTCTGCCTTCAGCTCAGGTCATGATCCAGGGGTTCCTGGGATCGAGCCCCACTTTGGGCTCCTTACTCAGCAAGAAGCCTCCTTCTTCTACCTCTGTCTGCTGCTCCCCCTGCTTTTGCACTCTCTGTCAAATGCATATATCAAATCTTTAAAAAAAAATTGCCTATTAACACATTATTTAGTGCTTTTTCGTTTTCACTGTTTTGACTTTGCATGTTTCTAGAGGTATTTCTTTTAGAGAAATATTAAAACTTCAATATTCTGGGGCACCTGGGTGGCTCAGTTGGTTAAGCATCTGCCTTCGACTCAAGTCAGGATCTCAGGGTCCCTGCTCAGCAGGAAGAGTGTGCTTCTCCCTCTCCCTCTCCCCCTAACCCCACTCATTATCACACATGCATGATCTCTCCCAAATACATAAAATCTTAAAAAAAAAACTTTAATATTCTATTTTATGAAAAAGTATTACTTACTTCACTCAACTTTTTATCATGTGAACCACAATGGAAAATATTTCCACTCAGAATGATGTTATGGGATTGCTAAAGTGAGCAAGGTTTCCATTAATAACATTAAAATTCATTTGCATCAATGAATTGAAGAAAGTAGACTGAGTTAAAAGGTTAAATGACCAGTATTAAGCGCATCTCTAGTCAAAACTAGAAAACATAACAGAAATAATTCCTAGCAGCAGAAAACCAAGGAACAGAAATACAGTGATGATTCCCATCTTCCAGATGGATATATGCAACATTTGGATAACATAATGGTGGTCATATCATTAAAAAAAAAAAAAAAACTACATGAAAAATAAGAGCCAATCATCCAACTAAGTGGTTTCCCATATTATAACTTAATAGTTAATATCACTCTCCTAATTAACAAGGTCCTTCCTACCACAATTTATATCAACATGTAATAAATTAACTAAGTGGTAGTGATGGATTACCAAGAGCTTTTGCTTAAACCCAAAGGACAACTGAGAGATTTACTAGATTTATAAAGTAGTGGTACACATGCTCACAGTTGGAAGAATATTGTTAAAATGTTCACACCACCTAAAGCAATCTACAGACTCAATGCAATCACTATCAAAACACCAGTAAGACTTTCCATAAAACTAGAATAATTATAAAACTTGTACAGAATCACAAAAGACCCAAATAATCAAAGCAATCAAGAAAGAACAAAGCTGGAGGTATCACAATCCCAGATTTCAAACTATGCTGTAAAGCTTCAAATGAAAACACTTTGTTACCAGCACAAAAAGAGACACATAGATCAATGAAATAGAATAGACAACACAGAAATAAACCCACAATTATATGCTCAATTAATTGACCACAAAGGAGGCAAGAACAAACAACTGGAAAAGACAGTCAGTCCAATGAATGGTGTTGGGAAAACTGAATGGCTGGCTACATGCAAAAGAATGACACTGGACCACTTTCTTACACCACATACAAAAGTAAAGAGATTGAGCTCTGTGCTCAGCAGGGATTCTCTGTAATATTCTCCTCCTCTCCCTCTGCCTCTCTCCCTGCTCGCTCGCTCTCTTTCAAATAAATCTTCTTTAAAAAAAAAAAAGAAAGAAAGAATTAAAGACCTAAATGTAAAACATGAAACCCTAAAACTCCTAAAAGAAAATATAGCCAGCAATCTCTTGGATTATCAACCTCAGCAATATTTTCTCATCTGTATCTTTGCGCAAGGGAAACAAAAGCAAAACTTAACTACTGGGACTAGATACATTGAACTAAAAAGCTTTCCCATAGCAAAAAAAAAAAAAAAAAAAAAAAAAAAACCTATCAACAAAACAGAATGGGAGAAGAGATTTGCAAACAATATATCTGATAGGGAGTTAATATCCAAAATATACAAAGAACTCACATAATTCAACATCAAAGAACAACCATCAGGGCACCTGGGTGGCTCAGTCAGTCAGGTGTCTGCCTTTAGCTCAGGTCATGATCCCAGGGTCCTGGTATTGAGCCCTGCATCAAGTTCCTTGCTCATCAAGGAGCCTGCTTTTCCCTGTCTTCCCCACTCATGCTCTCTCTTGCTATCTCTGCCCCTCTCTCTCAAATAAATAAGTAAAATCTTTCTTAAAAATTAAAAAATGTTTGGGCGCCTGGGTGGCTCAGTGGGTTAAGCCGCTGCCTTTGGCTCAGGTCATGATCTCAGGGTCCTGGGATCGAGTCCCACATCGGGCTCTCTGCTCAGCAGGGAGCCTGCTTCCCGCTCTCTCTCTCTCTGCCTGCCTCTCCATCTGCTTGTGATTTCTCTCTGTCAAATAAATAAATAAAATCTTTAAAAAAAAAAATTTAAAAATTTTTTTAAAAATAAAAATGGGCAGAGGGCCTAAATAGGCATTTTTTCCAAAGACCTACAGATGGCCCACTGACACATGAAAAGATGTTCAAGTCACTAATCATCAAGGAAATGCAAATCAAAACCACAATGAGCTATCACCTCATACTAGTCAGAATCAAAAAATATCAAGTAATATTAAAAAGATAAGCAATAACCAGTGCTGGTGAGGATGTGGAGAAAAGAGAACCCTCCTGGACTGGTGACAGAAATGTAAACTGGAACAGCCACTCTGGAATAGTATGGAGGTTCCCCAAAACTTTAAAAATACCAAGTGACCCACTAATTCCACTTTGGAGTATTCACGCAAAGAAAACAAAAACACTAATCCAATAAGATGTATGTACCCCTATGCTTACTGCACCATTAAGTACAACAGCCAAGATAAGGAAGTAATGTAAGGTTCCATCCATAGATAAACAGATAAGGTAGTCAACCAATACTTGTATCAGACAAAACAGACTTTGAAACAAAGGCTGTAACAAGGGACAAGGGCATTACATAATGATAAAGGGGTCAATCCAACAAAATCACAAGCAGGCAAGAGAGACAGGCAGAGAGGGGGAAGCAAGATCTCTGCTCAGCAGAGAGCCTGACGCAGGGCTTGATCCCAGGACCCTGAGATCATAAACCGAGCCCAAGGCAGACGCTTAACCCAATGAGTTACCCAGGCACCCCGGAAATGAAAAATTTTAAATATCTACACCCAGGAGCACCTGGGTGGCTCAGAGGGTTAAGCCTCTGCCTTCAGCTCAGGTATGATCTCAGGATCCTGAGATAAAGCCCCACATCGGGCTCTCTGCTCAGCAGGGAGCCTGCTCCCCACCCTGCCTGCTTGCTTGTGATTTCTCTCTCTCTGTCAAATAAATGAAATCTTTAAATAAATTAATAAATATCTACACCCAACATTGAAGCAATTAAGTAAATAAAAGAAATATAACAGACATAACAAGAGAAACTGATAGTAATACAATAATAGTAGGGGACTTTAACACCTTATTTTAGATCAATGGACAGATTATCACAAGCAGAAAAAATGACACATTGGACCAGATGGACACGTCAGATTTTCTACCCCAAAACTACAAAATACACATTCCTTTCAAGTGCATATGGGACATTCTCCAAAACAGATAACATGCTAGACCACAAAACAACCTTCAATAAATTTAAGAAAACTGAAATCATAGCATTCACCTTTTCCAACCACAGTGGTATGAAACTAGAAATCAATCACAAGAAAAAAAAAAAAATGAGAAGAACACAAACACACAGAGGCTAAACTACAACATTAAACATCCAATGAGTGGAGGAAGCAAAGAAGATAGATGAATGGATAAAGATGTAGTATATACATACAATGGAATATTATTCAGGCTTCAAAAAGGAAGTATATTCTAGGGGCGCCTGGGTGGCTCAGTGAGTTGGGCCTCTGCCTTCGGCTCAGGTCATGATCCCAGCGGCCTGGGATCAAGTCCCGCATCGGGCTCTCTGCTCAGCAGGGAGCCTGCTTCTCCTCATCTCTCTCTCTCTCTCTGCCTACTTGTGATCTCTCTCTGTCGAATAAATAAATAAAATATTAAAAAAAAAAAAGGAAGTATATTCTAACACAGGCTATAATATTGATGAACCTTGAAAACATGCCATGTAAAATAAGCTAGACACAAAAGGACAAACAGTTTACATGATTCAAATTATGAGGTAACTCAAGAATTTAAGGTCATTGAGACAAAAAGTAGAATGGTAATTATAAGGACTAGAGAAAAAGAGAATGGAAAATTTGTGTTTAGTGGATACAAAGTTTCAGTTTGGACAGATGAAAAAGTTCTGGAGACAGATGATAGTGATACATAACAATGTGAATGTTTTGGTACTATTATGTACTATTAAAAATGGTTAAATTGATAAACTGGTAAATTTTGTTATGCATATTTACCACAATAAAAAGTGGTGATAACATTCTCAAACAAGCATCGTAGGTAAAATTTGAGTAGATCTATTGCTAAGACATGACTTTATCCTCTCCTCTGAAAAGAATCTGGTATAAGATCAGCTTAGGCTAAATAACCCTTGTAGGAGCACCTGGGTGGCTCAGTCAGTTAAGCATCGGGAAGACTCTTGATTTTGGCTCAGATCATGATCTCAGGGTTATAAGATCGAGCCTGCTTAAGAGTCTCTCGCCACACCTGGGTTAAGTGGTTAAGTGGCTGCCTTCAGCTCAGGTCATGATCCCTGGGTGCTGGGATCAAACCCTGCATCGGGCTCCCTGCTTGGCAGGAAGCCTGCTTCTCCTTCTCCCACTCCCCCTGCTTGTGTTCCCTCTCTCACTGTATCTCTCTCTGTCAAATAAATAAATAAAATCTTTTTAAAAAATAAGATTCTCTCTTCCTCTCCCTCCATCCCCCCACCCTGCTTGCACTCTCTCCCTCTCGAAAAACAAAACAAAACTAAAAAAATTGAAAAAAAACAACAATCCTCCGTAAAGAATAAACCATAATGCTCCAAGATCACTCACTCATCTCAAGAATGATCCTTTAACATTTGTAAAATAAATAATTTTCATCTATCCTCATGTCCATTAATGGTCCTAGTTGTTTTGTGTGGTTTTTTTTTTAAGATTTTATTTATTTATTTATTTATTTATTTATTTATTTATTTATTTAAGAGAGACAGCACAAACACAGGCAGTGGCAGAAGCAAAGGGAGAAGGACACTCCCCGCTGAGCAGGGAGCCCAATGCAGGACTGGGTCCCAAGACCCACAGATCAAGACCGGAGCCAAAAACAGATGCTTAACCAACCCAGCCACACAGGCCCCCAATGGTCCTGATTTTCAAGATAATCCACGCTGTGGTCTCAAAGAGCTCCTTCATCATCTATTTCCCATCATTTCCCGTTATAAACATTCCCTTCAATCACAATGGTTTACTACTTCGTCCTGAACATACTTTATACTGACTTTCCTATGTAAACTCTGCTTCTCCCTTTAGAATTCCTGTCTCTCCATTTTTACAGCACAGTAGGAAAGATGTAGAACTTTGAACCAAGAGAGTCTGAGTTCAAATCCTTCCTGCACCAGTACTTAACTTTGTGACCGGGAACAAAAAGCACTTTGAAAGCAAAACTAACACTGCCTTGTCACCACCATTATGAGTAAATGTCACATCCCATAAACAGGGGAAAAGGAAATACTTAGCATTTTGAAATAAATAAAAAATAACAGTCATACTTAAGGCGCCTGAGTGGCTCAGTGGGTTAAGCCTCTGCCTTCGGCTTGAGTCATGATCTCAGGGTCCTGGGATCAAGCCCCACATCGGGCTCTCTGTTCAGTGTGGCGCCTGCTTCCCTCCTCTCTCTGTCTTTGCCTCTCTGCCTACTTGTGATCTCTCTCTCTGTGTCAGGTAAGTGGATGAAATCTTTAAAAAAAAAAAAATAACAGTCACACTCTCTATACATCCAACCTCCCAAATAAATGAAATCTTGAGCATTTTCTATTAACACTTTTCCCCCTAATTTTAACAATGCAGTATCCAAAAAATGTTATACCCTTTGTGGATATAATAATCATATTAGAAAATTGCTATTTTTCTACGAGGACAGACTAATATAAACTCAGTAACTCTGGTGATTTCATGTTTTTTCCCAATAAGTACCTACCTGTTTTTTTAAGATTTTTTTTAATATTTTTATTTATTTACTTATTTGACAGAGAGAGAGAGAGCAAGAGAGCAAGAACCACCCCTGTGCCCCAAGATTTTCTTTTTCTAAAGTGATCTCTATACCCTATGTGGAGCTTGAACTCACAACCCTGAGAACAAGAGCTGCACACTCCAACTAAGCCAGCCAGGTATGTCGTTCCCCCCGCCCTCCCTGGGTATTCTTTAATTTTTTCTTTTTAAGATTTTATTTATTTATTTTAGAGAGAGAAAGCGTGTGTACATACATGCTAGTGTGAGCTTGGGTAACAAAAGACAGGGAGGAAAAAGAAGAGAATCTCAAGCAGATTCCCCACTTGTCACCAACTCAGACAACACAGGCCTCAATCCCACAACCCTGAGATCATAACCTGAGCTGAAGGCAGAGGCTTAACCCACTAGGCCACCCAGGTGCCCCTCCAGACCTTTTTTTTATAAAATGATTTTCATACATATATAGACCTCTCAAAAACATACACACTCATCTCTAGTTTCTTCATTTCTACAACACAAATGGAAACTGTAACTGTCTTAAAGGGTTACTATAAAGATTAAATGAGAAAAAATTACATAAAATGCTATGTGCAGGGCGCCTGGGTGGCTCAGTGGGTTAAGCCGCTGCCTTCGGCTCAGGTCATGATCTCAGGGTCCTGGGATCGAGTCCCGCATCGGGCTCTCTGCTCGGCAGGGAGCCTGCTTCCTCCTCTCTCTGCCTGCCTCTCTGCCTACTTGTGATCTCTCTCTGTCAAATAAATAAATAAATAAAATCTTTAAAAAAAAAAAATGCTATGTGCATAGTCAACACAAAGAAAAATCTCATTCATCTTTTAGGGTCCAGCTCAAATTACACCTACACCTTCTTCACCCAGTTTACTCAGACTGTTCTACTACTGGGAATTTCTTTTTTCTCCAGTGAAGTTTCTCCAACATTTAGGGACATATCATCTAGTGCCTTGGGTCATGGCCCATCTTACAGCTGGCAAACTCGTGGACAGCAGAAATTCAGTCTCAGCCTTCTTCAGAATTGGCAAAGGGATATACACAAAGTAGGTATTAAAATACTGAATTTTTTTTAAAGATTTATTCATTTATTTGACAGACAAGACAGAGATCACAAGTAGGCAGAGAGGCAGACAGAGAGAGAGAAGAAGGGAAGCAGGCTCCCTGCTGAGCAGAGAGCCCAATGCGGGGCTCGATCCCAGGACCCTGAGACCATGACCTGAGCCGAAGGCAGAAGCGCCCACTGAGCCACCCAGGCGCCCCTAAAATACTGAGTATTTCTAAGAAACAGAAACCTATTGGTTTCTTCCCAATACACCTAAAATTCCAGTGTTAACAGACTCTAACTATTGTAAGAGAAGCTATCTAAGTTACCAAGCATATAATAAAAGCTAACTGCTATTAAGTAGAAACACAAAATCCCACTGATAAAGCATTGTCTATTTTTTCTCTCCATCAAGAGTTAAGTGCCTTGGGGCGCCTGGGTGGCTCAGTGGGTTGGGCCGCTGCCTTCGGCTCAGGTTATGATCTCAGGGTCCTGGGATCGAGTCCCGCATCGGGCTCTCTGCTCGGCAGGGAGCCTGCTTCCTTCTCTCTCTCTCTCTCTGCCTGCCTCTCAGTGTACTTGTGATTTCTGTCAAATGAATAAATAAAATCTTAAAAAAAAAAAAAAAAAGAGTTAAGTGCCTTAAGCAAATCTAAAAACTTTTTAAATTTTTTTTATTTATAATTTTTTTAATTTTTTTTTATATATTTCAATTTTAATGATCTATCAGCTTTAACAATTCATGAATCAAGCAGGATCCAATCTGGCAGATAGAAAGGAGCTCCAAGGAGATGTACAGGCAGAGAGGAGAAGAATGAAGGAAATTATACTAGCAAAAAAGTGGTTATGGTAAGGTCACTTTTCTTTAGGGAGCCAGGGGTTTATCAGGCAGATTATCTAACTACTGCTGATCCAGTGATTCCTGATTGGTTAAGATTCCATTTCTCCAAGAGCCAAAACTGAGATTAAAATAAATCTCCATGGGATTAGCATAAATGAGTCTATTTTGGCCTCTTTTGTGCTCTTGCTTAACAATTCCCCGGTTTGATCAGACTCTCAGCCCAATAATATTTTTTAATATTTATTTATTTGTCAGAGAGAGAGAGAGAGAGAGCGCACAAGCAGGGGGAGCAGCAAGCAGAGGGAGAAGCAGGCTCCCTGCCAAGCAAGAAGTCCAATGCAGGACGCTATCCCAGGACTCTGGGATGGTGACCCAAGCTGAAGACAGACACCTATCCAACTAAGCCACCCAGGCATTCCCAGCCTAATAATTTTATTAATGAAATACAGTTGGCCATTGTACATCACATGCAGGGGATAAGAGTACCGACCCTCATGCAGTCAAAAATCCACATATAATTTTTGACTCCCCAAAACCTTTACAAATAGCTTACCATTGACAGAAAGACTTAGTAATAACAAACAGCTGATTAAGCCATATTTGTATATGTGCCACATACTATATTCTTACCACAAAGTAAGCTAGAGGAAAGAGTATGTTTTTAAAAATCATAAGGAGGGGCGCCTGGGTGGCTCAGTGGGTTAAGCCGCTGCCTTTGGCTCAGGTCATGATCTCAGGGTGCTGGGATCGAGTCCCCCATCAGGCTCTCTGCTCAGCAGGGAGCCTGCTTCCTCCTCTCTCTCTTTGCCTGCCTCTCTGCCTACTTGTGATCTCTCTCTGTCAAATAAATAAATAAAATATTTAAATAAATAAATAAATAATAAAAAAATCATAAGGAAAAGAAAAAAATTTACAGTACTGTACCACATTTATTGAAAAAACTCGGCATGTAAGTGGACCCCACACACAGTTCAAACCTGTGCTGTTCAAGGGTAAATTTATATGCAGGGCCACTTTGGTGGCACAGTTAAGCTTCCAACTCTTGATTTCAGCTCAGGTCATGATCTCTGGTCATGGGATTGAGTGTGTCAGGCTCCATGCTAGGTGTAGCCCGCTTGAGATTCTCTCTCACTCCCTCCACAACTCCCAACACCAAAAATGCACTCATGTGCACGCTGTCCAAAAAAAAATTCTTAAAAAACGTAAACGCAGAAATGGTATTAGAGAGACACAAATAGACTTATATGATAAATATATTCCTTAAAACTCACACCTAAGTTATTTCATTTTAAGTATACTAGAAAAAACCAAAAAGGAAAAAACTAAGAGATACACACCTATAACTACATAAAAATAGTAACTGTTTAAAACTTAAGTAGGATAATTCATTAATTAAATAATTTAAGTGGCATATTAGAGAAAAATCCCTAAATAGACAAATTATCAACCATGACACATAATCCTAAAAACAAAGGAAAAAAGAAAACCACTTAGGGGCGCCTGGGTGGCTCAGCGGGTTAAAGCCTCTGCCTTTGGCTCAGGTCATGATCGCAGGGAGCCTGCTTCCCTTCCTCTCCCTCTGCCTGCCTCTCTGCCTACTTGTGATCTCTATCTGTCAAATAAATAAATAGAATCTTGAAAAAAAAGAAAATTAAAAAAAAAAGAAAAAGAAAACTCCTCAGTATAAAATACGTAAAAATGTATAAAATATGCAAAGGATGGGGCGCTGGGTGGCTCAGTCATTAGGTGTCTGCCTTCAGCTGGTGTCATGATCCTGAAGTCCTGGGAGTCTCCCTCCTGCCACTCCCTACCCCACTCTCCCCACCCCCTCACCCCAACCTTGTGTTCCCTTCCCTCCCTCTCTGTCTCTCTGTGTCAAATAAATAAATAAAATTTTAAAAAATAAAATAAAATATGCAAAGGATATAAACAGGCAGCCACATACAAAGAATACACGTCAATAACTCACTAAAAAAATGCTTGATCTCACTAGAAGTTAGAAAATGCAAATTAAACTCAACAACAAAATACCATTTTTGACCTATCAGATTAACAAAAATAAAAAAGACTTAACCACTACTGGTAAAGCTAAAGGGAAACAAGAACTCATACTTTTGGTGGGAATGTAAATTTGTCTTTTTTTACTCTCTATTCCAGCAATTACATGTGTAGAAATGTATTCTACAAAAGTAGATCAGCAAAAAAAATTTTTAAAGTTTAAACTGACTTATATCTGCAATATCAGCCTAGGACTTACTAACTCTCCCTGATCAAGGACACTCTTAGTCCTAGGCTCCAGGGTAAGGCTGAATTTATTGATTCCCAACCAGGGCCACCTACAAAATATAAGTAATAGCAGCTCTATCATGACACTGGAAAAATGAATTTTAAAAAATAGCCTCTGCAGTACTGTCAACCCAAAAAAGTAAAAGGAAGACAAAGCAAAATGCATCATTGAAAGTCCATTATATCTAGTCATGAAAACAATTTTGGATATTTCTTTTCTCTGAGAATTTTACAAAGATAAAAGAAACATGCAAGACCAATATGAAGAAAATTACAAAGTTCTAAAAATTATAAAAACAGAAAATACGTAAAGAAATATCTCATATTCTAGGATGGTAGACTCAATTATGAAGATATCAGATTGTCCCCAAACTATTTTATAAATTCAAGACAATTATAATCAAAATCCCAACAAAGGGGCACCTGGGTGGCTCAGTGGGTTAAAGCCTCTGCCTTCGGCTCGGGTCATGATCTCAGGGTCCTGGGATCCAGCCCCGCATCGGGCTCTCTGCTCAGCAGGAAGCCTGCTTCCCCCCGCCCCTCTCTCTGCCTGCCTCTCTACTTGTGATCTCTCTTTGTCTGTCAAATAAATTAATAAAAATCTTTAAATAAAAAATAAAAATCCCAACAGAATGTTTTCCAAAGCTTAAAAGTCTGACTCTAAAACTGAACTAGAAATCAAAATGAGAATATCCAATAAAAATCTTAAAAAGATACAGTAAGGGATGGGGTACCTGGGTGGCTCAGTCAGATGAAATCTTTTTTTTTTTTTTTAAGATTTTTATTTATTTGACAGACAGATCACAAGTAGGCAGAGAAGCAGGCAGAGAGCCTGCTGAGCAGAGAGCCGATGCGGGACTCGGACCCCAGGACCCTGAGGTTATGACCTAAGCCGAGGCTTTAACCCACTGAGCCACCCAGGCACCAGTCAGATGAACTCTTGATTTTGGCCCAGGTCATGATCTCAGGATTCTTGGATCAAGGCCCACATCAGGCTCCTTGCTCTGCTGAGTCTGCTTGAGATTCCCTTCCCTCTCCCTCTGCTTCTGCCCCTCCTTTCTTTCTTTCTCTCTCTAAAATAAATAAATAAATCTTTAAAAAAAAAAAAAAGAAGGGGCGCTTTCCCCACCTGCTCTCAAAACTATAAAATAGGAATCTCATATGGTATACAATATTGATGTACAAATAAAAACACAGAAAGACAACTCCAAAAACTGAATAAATGGGAATTAAATATATGATAAAAGAGGCATTTCATCAGAAAGACAGAAAGTATAATGGTGGAGGTTGCCAGGGATGGGCAGGGGGATTATTTTTGTAGTAACATATAGTTTCAGTTTTACAAGATGACAAGAGTTATAGGCAATGGATGGTAATGATGGCTGCACAATGTGAATGTATTTAATATCACTGAACATTTAAAAATGGTTAAAATGTTCACATTAGAGTTGTTGAATCACTATTGTGTACACCTGAAACTATAACGATGCATGTCAACTACACTTCAATAAAAAATATTTTAAGTAAAAATAACAAACAAAAAAATAAATTATTTAAAACAGTTAACATGGTATATTTTATTCTTATATTCTTACCAAAATTTTTTAAAAACAGGGGGAGGGCACTTGAGGGGTCCAGGCAGTTAACCGCCCAACTCTTGGTTTCAACTCAGGTCATGGTCTCAGGGTCTAATGATTGAGTCCCATGTCAGGCTTCATGCTGGGTGTGGAACCTGCTTAAGATCTTTCTCTCTCTCTCTCTCCCTCTGCCCCTCCCCCCCACCTTCTAGCTCTTAAAAAAAAAAAAAAATTAAGGCACATACCAAGTTATTAACAGCAATACTGGTGAAGAGGAAAAAGACTGGAGGGAAGAAGGAGGAGCAGGGTACAGAGAAGATGCCATGAAAAGAAATTTCCCTTTTCTAATGTATAATCTTTTATAACATTTGAAGTTTTCTTTACCATATATTATATTACTTATGTGTTTCAAAAATGAAATTAACAAAAAATATTTTTTAAAAATTTTTTATTTATTTATTTGTCACAGAGAGCAGAAGCACAGAGAACTGCAGGCAGAACAGGCAGAGCAAGAAGCAGGTTCCCCGCTGAGCAAGGATCCCAATGTAGGACTCGATCCCAGGACCCTGGGATCATGACCCAAGTCGAAGGTAGACACTTAACCAACTGAACCACCCAGGCGTCCCAACAGAATAGAGTTTTAATATGGTTATCCCTCAATCAGAAATCTCACAAAAGAGATAACTGCTATAAGAAAATTGAGCAAAACCAAGGACAGCAATGGGAAGCATGCAGAATTACATAGTATCATGCTTCTATTTTCTGAATCAACCCTGTCTGATGAAGATTCAAAGAAAAAAAATGAATGTGAAAAATCTTATAAAATTATTAAAGTTAAATGCATTTAATTACATTTGACAAATCACCTTTACTAAGAAGAAAAATATTCACTGAAATTAGATATCCAGGCTTTTGCTTCTCCCTATTTATAATACATATATGTGGCTCCCTCATAGGAGTAGGTCTCTCCATGACCCAGTGAAAAAGTATTATAGAAAACAGAATTTCAACTTCAGTTATATACATAGCTATTTAATCTTCAATTGAATTGAAGAGCCTTCCAACTCGCTTGCATGTCCTCATACTGTGCTTTCAGGTCATACTGAAAAACAAAGTCAATGTCATATATTTCTTCACTGTATTTGCCTGCCTGATACTGAATTTAAAAGATGCCCAGAGAAAAATCAATCACTGTCAGATCCATTTAAAAGAATATGCTCGTCAGGACGCCTGGGTGGCTCAGTTGGTTGGGCAGCTGCCTTCGGCTCAGGTCATGATCCCAGCACCCTGGGATCGAGTCCCACATCGGGCTCCTTGCTCAGCAGGGAGCCTGCTTCTCCCTCTGCCTCTGCCTGCCTCTCTGTCTGCCTGTGCTCACTCACTCTCTCTCCCTCTATCTCTGACAAGTAAATAAATAAAATCTTTAAAAAATAAACAAAATAAAAAAATAAAAAATAAAAGAATATGCTCGTGACGGACGTCTGGGTGGCTCAGTCATTGGGCATCTGCCTTCAGCTCAGGTCATGATCCCGGTATTCTGGGACTGAGCCCCATATTGGGCTCCCTGCTTGGCGGGGAGCCTGCTTCTCCCCCTCCCACTCCCTCTGCTTATGTTCCCTCTCTCGCTGTGTATCTCTCTGTCAAATAAATAAATAAAATCGATGGGACCTTCTTGTTAAAAAATAAAAAAGAATATGCTCATGGGGCACCTGGGTGGCTCCATCGTTATGAGGCTGCCTTCAGCTTGGGCCATGATCCCAGCAACCTGGGATCTAGCTGGCATTGGGCTCCCTGCTCCGTAGGAAGCCTGCTTCTCCTTCTGCCACTCCCCCTGCTTGTGTTCCCTCTCGCTGTGTCTCTGTCAAATAAAATTTTTTAAAAATTAAAAAAAAGAATATGCTTAGGGGGGCACCTGGGTGGCTGAGGTGGTTAAGCATCTGACTTGATTTTGGCTCAGGTCATGATCTCAGCATCCTAGGAACAGCCCTTAGTTGGGCTCAGAGCTCAGTGTGGAGTCTACATCTCCCTCTCCCTCTACACCTTCCTCTCCTCACTCGCTTGCACACACTCTCGTTTTCCCTCTCTCTAAAATTTAAATAAAATTAAAAATAGAATCTCTAAAAAAAAGAAAAAAAGAATATACTCAAAAAAACATTTTTAAAATATGCTCAGGCAAATTCATTCATTCTGAAAAGCCACGTAATGATTTTATACTATGATGATGGGATGGGGGGAAAGCAGCAGCAAAAAGGAGGTGCCTGGGTGGCTCAGTTGGTTAAGCAACTGCCTTCAGCTCAGGTCATCATCCCGGGGTCCTGGAATCCAGCCCCGCATTGGGCTCCCTGCTCAGTGGGGAGTCTGGTTCTCCTTTTCCCACTTCCCTGCTTCTACTCTCTGTCAAATAAATAAACAAAATCTTTGGGGTACCTGGGTGGCTCAGTGGTTAAGCATGTGCTTTCAGCTCAGGTCATGATCCTGGGGTCCTGGGATCAAGCCCTGCATCGGGCTCCCTAAACAAAACCTCATTCTAGCCAAACTGTTCCCTGAATTATGCAGCTGCCACCATATGACCTTAGCTCACAGTATTCATCCCTCCACCTCTACAAACAAACTTTATTATCCTTGATTCTTCTCTACATCACCATTTCTTCTGCAAATAAAGTTCTACGTAAGTAGGAGGCAAGAAAGAATATTCCCACTGAGGAAATAACATGAGGAAAAGCACAGAAGTCTGAATATGTACATGATAATCACACACACAAAAATAGTGTCTATAAGCAAAGAAGGCATGGTGAAATACAGTAGAAAATAAAGCCATTCAGCAGGACAGTTAAAAGCTATGTGACCTTATCCAAATTATTTATCCTTTCTGGCCTTCAGTTTCTTCACCTGCACAACTTACTCAGGAAACATTTCCTGAGCACTTATTCTATATCCCAGCATTGTTCTATGAATGTGGAAACAGCAGTGAACAAGACAAACAAAAATCTCTGCCTTACGGTACTTAAATAATAGTAAGAGAACCATCAAAGAAGCAAAATAAATGAATATATGATATGATGTTACCTAGTAACAAATGAGACAGAAAACAAAATAAATAAAGCAGAAAAGAGGGAAAAGGAAAAAAAGCAAAATTTGATTCAAGACACAGAATTGAGGAAACAAGCCATGCAATTCCAGACAGAATAAATCAGAAATAAAAGGGTATGATCACGGAAAAACAAGGAGGATAAGGAGCTGGGGCAGAGAGTAGAGGGTAAATTGTAAAAGATGAGGTCAGAGAAGTTACGAGATCAGCTCAACATAGAACGTTACAGCCACGGCAAAGACTTTAGATTTTGTTTTGCTAGAAATAATATGACACTGGTGAGCACCCGGGTGGCTCACTCAGCTCAGGTCATGATCCCAGAGTTCCAGGATCAAGTCCCACATCAGGCTCCAGCTCCACGGGGAGTCTGCTTCTCCCTCTGACCTTCTCCCCTCTCATGTTCATTCTCTGTCTCTCTCTCAAATAAATAAATAAAATCTTAAAAATAAATAAATAAATAAGACGAGACTAGAGGATGTTCAGCATGGTATGACTGGACTTCAACAGCATCTCTGATTTAACAGCACCTCTCTAGCTGCTATATTAAGAATAAACTGGGGCACCTGGGTGGCTCAGTGGGTTAAACCTCTGCCATCAGCTCAGGTCATGATCCCAGGGTCCTGGGATTGAGCCCCACATCAGGCTCTCTGCTCAGCAGGGAGCCTGCTTCCTCCTTTCTCTCTGCCTGCCTCTCTACCTACTTGTGATCTCTGTCAAATAAATAAATAAAACCTTTAAAGGGGGGGGGCGCACCTGGGTGGCTCAGTGGATTAAGTCACTGCCTTCGGCTCAGGTCATGATCTCAATGTCCTGGGATCAAGCCCCACATCAGGCTCTTTGCTCAGCGGGGAGCCTGCTTCTCTCTCTCTTTGCCTGACTCTCTGCCTACTTGTGATCTCTCTCTGTGTCAAATAAATAAATAAAATCTTTAAAAAAAAAAAAAGAAATGAACAGAATATACTATAAGAAACCAAGGTCAGGAAGAAAAGACCATCTAGGAGATTAAATTAGATAACAGTGCTTAACATAATGCCTGGCATATTAGTAGGTGTCCCTTAAAAGGTGTTTGTTTTTCCAGGAGTGGGAATGAATTTCTCATACCACTGAACCAAACAATAGCAAAATAACCAGATGAAAATAAGGCTGAAGTTTTGGGGTAAGGCAAATGTATTTCATAATCTTAGGCTCATCAAATATAAAAATGTTTAAACAAGTAAAGACAACTTTTGTAATTCCCTATTTCCCATATAGACTGTAGAAGGTCTGAAGATCTGCTTCTCTCTACATCTTTAGCAGCAGGCCACTCTAAAAACAAAACAAAAATTGTTCTCAAAACAAAACAAAATTAAGGAGAATTTTAGGAAATTAACCTATGCTTCAACATAAAAATATTTCAACCTGCAAAAATCTGCTCTTTTCATATCTACTATTTCAAATGGCACCAATATTGGTTACCTCTGTTGAAGTATAAATATATATCAACATATATTTATATAAATATAAAACTCTGGTTGCAAGAATTAGCACTATTTAAAATAAAAAGGCAGTTATAACACTTTAAAAGAACTTCAAAATAGGGACACCTGGGTGGTTCAGTCAGTTAGGCAACCGGCTCAGTTCATGACCTCTGGATCATCTGATCAATCCCCATATGGGGCTCTATGCTGGGCCTGGAGCCTGCTTAAGATTTTCTCTCCCTCTCCCTCTGCCCACCCCTTCCCACTCTCTCCTCCTCTTAAAAAAAAAAAGAAAAAAGAAAGAAAAGAAAAACTGCAAAGTAACCTGCAGTGCTGAAAAGCTTTCATTCTGAAAATATAAATACAGCTAACAGCTTAGAAAACTATGACTGACACTAACAATCCTGTAAGAGATCACCTGGGTGGAGAAAGGTACACATACACCCTGACCTCTCCTTTCAAACTCAGAGAATACAACTTAGAACCAAATTCCTATGTGACTTTAATATCTGTTAGGCTCAGGGTTACAGGACTATTCCATTCCCATTCCTTAATCTTTAAAATTTTCTGGTAATACTTCAAAGATATCCCAGACTTTGTCTATGAAATCAAGACTCCACATCATAGAAACACTACAATTGCAAGAGGTAGTATATGGACTGCCAAAACCACTGAAAAAGGCATTTCAGTTTACAAAATTATATTGATGATAATAGCAACAATTCTTTAGTAGGTGCTTACTATAATGCCAAACATTGTTTTTAGCACTTTATGTTCTTACCTCATTAATTCTCAGAACAAGCCTAAAGTAGATATTATAATCCCCACTGTACTCCTAAGGAAATGTGTTGAGAATTTAATCTACATTTAAGCTACTTGTAAGAGCACGCAGAAATTGCAAAGTGGTGGGCCAAGAAAAGCAGAGGTGGGTGGCTGAAACAAAGGAACAAGAAATCAGAACAGCAAGGGACTTTTCAAAAGGAACACTGGAAGCCAGAAACAAGCCCTTCAAAAATTCTGGGGAAAAGAAAAAACCAAAAAGCAAAAAAAGAAACCCGACCTCCAACCTAGATTTCTATTATTCTATTTTCATGGATGGTAAAAGTGGTGGGTCTATGATGGGGTCATCAATCTACTCAATCTAATTTTCGTTTTTGTAAATAGTTTTATTGAAACACAGCCACATTCAGGGGCACCTAGCTGGCTCTGTCAGTAGAGTATGGGACTTTTGATTTTTGGGTCATGAGTTCGATCCCCACACTGGGTGTAGAGACAACTAAGAAAAAGAAAGAAACAGGCCACATTCATTCATTTATTGGTCATCTATGGCTGTTTTTATAATATAACAGCACAGATGAGTTGCTCAGGCAAGACCCTGTAGCCCATAAAGCCTAAAACACTTATTATCTGGTCCTTTATAGAAAAAATTTGCCAACCCCTGGCCTCTGAATACAAAATCCAGTGATGGCCAGGAAAATGGAGGGCTGACAGCAGTTGATAAGAGTTTGAATATAACGCTAAAAAATCAGGGTAAAACTATAATGCACATTTCCCTGAGAAAAAATAGTTTGTAATATTACTTAGAGAGAATGCCAAGAGATTAGTTTCTGATATTTATACAGGTACTTACCTCCTGCCATTTCAGGAATTCTAAAGAAGGCACCTAGAAGATGTATAATCATCATTAAATTATTTGGAAAATAATTAAAAAATGTACAGATTTCTAGAGGTTTTGCCTCTTTTATTCTCTGGTTGCCCATCTTTTGAATGTTCTACTACCTTTCTTTTTATTTTATTTTATTTTATTTTATTTATTTGACAGGGTGCGCACACACAAGCAGGGGGAGTAGTAGGCAGAGGGAGATGTAGAAGCAGGCTCCCTGTGAGCAAGGAGCCTGATGCTGGGCTCTATCCCAGAACCTCTGGATCATGACCAGAGCTGAAGGCAGACCCCAACCAACTGAGCCACCCAGGTGTCCCATACTTTATTTTTTTAAAGTAAGATCTACACCTAATGTGGGGCTTGAACTCATAACATCAAGAGTTGCATGCTCTACCAACTAAGCCAGCCAGGCACCCCAAATGTTCTACTACTTATTAGCACTTGCAGTGAAGGTAGACAGGGATAACAAAAATATGTGAAAGGCAAGCTGGCCAATTCTATTATATTAGCAGGTAAACACACTGGGAAAAGAACTGGCAAATATTATCATGTATTAGCAAAACTAAAACTTTAAATGCCAACAAAGTGGGGTGCCTGGGTGGCTCAGTTGGTTAAGTGTCCAACTCTTGGTTTCAACTCAGGTCATGATCTTAGGGTTGTAAGACTGAATCCCACATCAGGCTCCATGCCCAGCATGCTTAAGATTCTTTTCCCTCTTTTAAATAAAAATGAACATAAATATCAACAAAGTAAGTTCGATATAAGCCAACAGTGGGCCACATCTGCAAAAAACTCTAAAATGGAGGTTTGGTATCTACTTCCTGAGAGGAAATAACTCCTCTATATGAGAAGCTGGCCTGTCTAAATCTGGATTAATATACCCTGTTTGGGACACCATTTTTTTTTTATTTATTTATTTGACAGAGAGAAATCACAAGTAGGCAAAGAGGCAGGCAGAGAGAGAGAGGAGGAAGCAGGCTCCCCGCCAAGCAGAGAGCTGGATGCGGCACTTGATCCCAGGACCCTGAAATCATGACCTGAGCCGAAGGCAGAGGCTTTAACCCACTGAGCCACCCAGGCGCCCCGAGGGACACCATCTTTTAAGAGGACAAGAAGAGACAAGTAAAGATGGTGAGAATATGCAGAAAATATGATGTATTAAACAAAGATTGAAATCATTATTTTAATTTGTTTTCATTTTAAGTCAATAAGCATTACGATAGCATTAAACATTAAAGCCATTAATTTATGAGACAATCAACTGGGGCACCTGAGTGGCTCAGTCAGTTAAGTTTTGCCCTGGGCTCAGGTCGTGATCCCAAAGCCCTGGGATCAAGCCCACATTGGGCTCCCTGTTCAGTAAGGAGACTGCTTCTCCCTTCTCCCTCTGCTCCTCCCATATCTCTCTCTCTCTCTCTCTCTCTCTCTCTCGTGCACCCGCATGCTAATAAATACATAAAATCTTTTTAAAAATTCATTAAACAGGGGCACCTGGGTGGCTCAGTGGGTTAAAGCCTCTGCCTTCAGCTCAGGTCATGATCCCAGGGTCCTGGGATCAAGCCCCACATTGGGCTCTCTGCTTCCTCCCCTCTCTCCCTCTGCCTGCCTCTCTGCCTACTTGTGATCTCTCTCTCTCTCTCTGTCAAATAAATAAAATCTTTAAAAAAAAAATTCATTAAACAATCAACAAATATTTACTGAAAAACTACTATAGGCCAGGCACTGTTCTAGGACAGACAAAAATCCCTGACCTCGTAGAGTTTACATTCTAGTGCAAAACACAGAAAATAAACAAATAAAACAACAAATAATATAATTTTAAATACCTACAATCTTACCACTGACCATAACCTTTTACTCCTCTGAATTTCCATATGCATGTATGTTAATTTTTGTATATATTTAATTCTTTCATAATTTAAAGCAATAATCTTGGCATTTGGTCTCTACTTTTCATTTAACATTTTAAGACTTTATTTACTTATTTATCTATTGATTCATTCAAGAGAGAGTGGGAGCAGGAGAAGAAACAAAGGGAGAGGGACTAGAAGACTTCATGAGGGCAGAGCCCAGCAAGGCTCCAATCTATAACCCTGAGATCATGACCCAAGCTGAAATCAAGAGTCAGATACTTCCACTGAGCCATCTAGGTGCCCCCTTTTAACATTGTTTTGAGAACTTATTTTCCAAGTTGTTACAAAGCCTTTAATTTATATATATTTTTTACTTTTAATGTTATAATTTACTTAATATTTCCCCTATTCTCGGGACGCCTGGGTGGCTCAGTTGGTTAAGCATCTGCCTTCAGCTCAGGTCATGATCCCAGCATCCTGGGATCGAGTCCCACATCAGGCTCCTTGCTCGGCAGGGAGCCTGCTTCTCTCTCTGCCTCTGCCTGCCATTCTGTCTGCCTGTGCTCGCTCGCTTTCTCTCTGACAAATAAATAAATAAAATCTAAAAAAAATAAAAAATAAAAAATAAAAAAATAAAAAAAAAAATTCCCCTATTCTTCAGTACATGTTACCTCCAGCCTTTGCTGTAAGTACAAAAAAGGACCAGAGTGGGGTGATTTCTTTTTCCAGAGGAATTTGGGCAGGGTAGGCAATGAACTGTTGGGTTTGCAGCAGATCATTAAAACTAATAGTAGGAACCCACATCATTAGGACTAACTTACTTAAATAAGTAACAGGCCAAGGGCATCTGAGTGGCTCAGTCAGTTGAGCATTGACTCTTGGTTTCAGCTCGGTCCTGATCTCAGAGTGGTGGGACTGGCACCTGGGTGGCTCAGTGGGTTAAAGCCTCTGCCTTCGGCTCAGGTCATGATCCCAAGGTCCTGGGATCAAGCCCCTCATCAGGCTCTCTGATCAGCAGGGAGCCTGCTTCCTTGCTTCCTCCTCTCTCTCTGTCTGCCTCTCTGTCTACTTGTGATCTCTGTCTGCCAAATAAATAAATATTTTAAAAAAGAAGAAGAAGAAAGAAAGAAAAGAAAAAGGCCATATCCAATCACTCCAGGCAAAACCGCAGTACAAAAAAATTTTCATTCAGGTGACAGACTCAAGAAATGTAGGCTCTGTTCAGGGACTCTGGTTGACTATATTTAAGGATAGAATCCTCTGGCATGCTTGCACTATGACATGGTGCACTTCCAAGCCAGAGAAACTTTTCTCAAATTCCTTGAAAGTATATGCAGAACCAACAAATCGACATCCAAAAATAGTCATGAGCGACTGAAGAGTCCATGAGGATTTACAAGGACTTGATGATAATCAGTCTCAAAATCAAAACTGATTTTCATTATCACTGGTTAGAAATGGATCATGAAGATAATTTAAAGGATCATTTGAAGGCTGACATGGAAGCAGGTATAGACTATTCCATATGCTCCAGAGGATCCTAGAATGGAAGTTTCTGAATGGAAGATTTCATGTCGGTACAAGAAAAAGTGATAAGCTCTTTGTCACCAGATATATTTAGCAAAAAATGACTGATCAACTTTTGTGGCTTTGTAAAAGATAATCAGAAACTGACAGGGTTTTTTTCCTTATTCTTTACCAGTATCTTTTTTTTTTTTTTAAGATTTTATTTATTTATTTGACAGAAATCACAAGTAGGTAGAGAGGCAAGCAGAGAGAGAGAGGAGGAAGCAGGCTCCCTGCTGAGCAGAGAGCCCC
>NC_081569.1:60402454-60440392 GCF_022355385.1 Mustela nigripes | reverse complement strand
ACAAGTAGGTAGAGAGGCAAGCAGAGAGAGAGAGGAGGAAGCAGGCTCCCTGCTGAGCAGAGAGCCCAATGCAGGGCTCGATCCCAGGACCCTGGGATCGTGACCTGAGCTGAAGGCAGAGGCTTTAACCTACTGAGCCACCCAGGTGCCCCACTTTACCAGTATCTTTAATTCGTTTTTGTTTTTATCAAAGTTATCCATGAACAGTGACTAAAGGGGTAAATAATGGCTTATTACAGAAGACAGTGAACCTCTATTCTAACAATTTCCCAATTCCCCAGGAATTTTTGGAGCTGAATCTTTTGGTATATACAAGGCTTCCGAGGCTGTCCCGGATATTGCGGCCCAGATAGCCAGGGGAGGCTGATAAAACTGGAACACATGAAGGAGGTCAGGCCCACTTCCACTAGAGAAAATAATTCATGCATCTAACCAAACTACAATAGAGACTGGGGGATTCTGACTACATGCCCAAAGAAAGAGAAGGCAAATATGAGTAGTTAGTGGTTTTTGCCACATATACCATGGTTACTTTTCCTCAAAAAAACTGAAAAAAACTGTAATGGACCTTGGAAACAGATGGCAGAGGAAGAGAGAAGAAAGGATATAAGGGAAAATAAGTCAGCTAACCAAATCTAAAGGAATATTAATAAACATCCCACAAAAATGGAAAAAAATTAAAAGATGATTAATTCACTCAAAAAAAATCTCCTTTTGTTATGTACCCTATTCTATGTAAAGTACAATAAAAAATATTTACATTAAATGTAATGTAGTATCCTCAATTAGATCCTGGAACAGAATAAGGACATTAGTGGAAAAACTAATGAAATCCAAATAAAGTCCAGAAATTACTAACAATGATGTACCAACATTGGTATCTTAGTTTGGACAAAAGTGCCATAGTAATATAAGATGTTAACATGAGGAGAAATTGGATGAGGCATATACAGAAACTCTATATATAGTCTTTGCAACTTCTCTATAAATCTAAAATTATCCTCAAAAAGTATTAAAAAATTCAGCATTATAAAGATGCAACCACTGTAGTTCCTCAAAAAACTACAGAATCACCATGTGATCCAGCAAGTCTACTTCTAGATATATACTCAAAAGACTTGAAAGCAGAAACTCAGAGATATCTGTATATCCACATCCACAGCAGCATTACTCACAATAAACAAAAGGTGGAAGCAATCAAAGTACTCATCAACAGATAACAAAATAAACCAAAAAATGTGATATATACATACAATGTTGTATTATTCAGCATTAAAAAAGAAATTCTAACACATGCTACAATATGGATGAACCTTGAAGATATAGGCTAAATGAAATAAGCCAGTTCCAAAAGGACAAGTATTTTGCATGACTCCACTGTGTGAGGTACTTAGAGTAGTCAAATTCGTAGACAGAAAGTAAAATGTAGTTGCCAGGAACTGGAGTGAGAGAATAGTAAGCTAGTATTTTCTGAGTACAGTGTTTCAGCTTGGAAAGATGAAAATTCTAGAGATGGATGGTGGTAACCAGTTGCACAATTCTGTGAATGTATTTAGTGTCAAAGATCAGTACTCTTAAAAATGGTTACAGTGGGAGTTCCTGGGGGCACAGTTAAGTGTCCAACTCTAGTTTTGGCTCAGGTTGTAATCTCAGAGTGGTGAGATTGAGCCCCTTGACCTGCTCCCCACTGATTGCAGAGTTTGCTTGAGATTCTCTCTCCCTCTCCCTCTGCCCCTCCGACTTGTGCACTCATTTCTCTTCCCCTAAAATAAATCTTTTCTTAAAAATGGTTACAATGATATGCTTTACACATTATTTTACTCCAATTTAAAAAAATACGGCTATATAAGCACATTGATAGAGGTTTGGACAGAATACTTCCAAACAATAGAAAAAAAAGATCTAAAACAAATTCTGACTTCCCTAAGACGATGCCATCTAAGGTAGTTTTGAACAAGACAGTCATACTAGAAAAGGAAATGGGAGGTGGGGGGTACTGAATACGACAGAGGCAAAGCAAATATGGTAGTTTAGAGCAGGGGTCAGCACACAATAACCCCATAATCCATATTCTGCCACAGGTTTTTGTAAAGCCCACAAATTAAGAGTGGTTTTCACATTTTTAATGTGGGAAAAAAAAAAGTTAAAATATAAAGCTGAAAAAAAGTTAAAATAGGGGTGCCTGCTTGGCTCAGCTGAAAGAGCATGTGACCCTTGATCTCGGGGTCTTGGGTTCGAGCCCCACATCAGATGTAGAGATTGCTTAAACTTCTAAAAAAAAAAAAATTAAAATAAAATTTTATGACATTCAAGAATTATATGGAATTCCAATTTCAGTGTCCATGAATAGTTTCCCTGGAACACAGCCATAATCATTTGTTTACATAATGTCTACAGCTGCTTTCATGCTACCACAGCAGAGTTGAATAGTTATGACAGAAATAAAGCCTACAAAACTTAAAATATTTACTAGCTTCCCCTTTACAGAAAAAGTCTGCCAACCCCTTGTCTAGAGGCCTGAAAGTAGTCCATTTAGTATGGCTACATCAAAGATCTCTATGAGGGAGACACATGGCAAATGATGAGACCATAAGGTAATGGGCTTTATGAGCTAAGCTAAGGAACCTGAACTTGTCTCAACTTGATTCCATTTACTATGAGAAGCCACTGAAGAACTGTGTAGAAAGTAATTCAGATAAACTTCATGTAAAGACAATTATCCACTTGCTTTTAAAGGTATCTGAGCTATTCATGGACTAAAAGAACAAAACCTCCCACTAAAAAACAAGGTCTTAAAAAATAAATAAAACTAAAATTTAAATTTTAAAAAAGCCCTAGAAGCATATCAATACGGTTAACATAACATATTAAAAATTTTTATCTCCTGGGGTACCTGGATGGCTCATTCAAACATGTAACTCTTGATTGTGACTTCAAGCTCCATGATGTGTATAGAAATTACTTAAAATCTTAAAAAAAAAAATTGTTACCTCCTTCTTTGTGCTTACCCATGTTTTCAAATCTTCAAATCTGAATTATAAAGCTGCTTTAATAACCCAAATGCAAAACTCAGTATTTTTAAACTCCTATTCATATGCACACATTTGTTTTTCATGTTCTGTACTCTTCTTCCCCACCCCTAGGTAGAATGTCTAGGAAAACCCACACATAGTAAAACTATGAAAGCATACCTCTGTCATACTTGCAAAGGATAAATGACATTCTGCATTTTCAAATTACATATTTGCTTTACAGACATAAAAGAATAAAATATTTGAATTCAAGTTCTGGCAGGGCACTCTCGTTCCTACATAGGGCTTTCATCACATTGAACAAATAGCCAAATTAATCTTTTTTTTTTTTTTTTTTTTTTTTTTTTTTTGACAGAGATCACAAGTAGGCAGAGCAGCAGGCAGAGAGAGAGAGAGGGAAGCAGGCTCCTTGCTGAGCAGAGAGCCCGATGCGGGGCTCGATCGCAGGACCCTGAGATCATGACCTGAACCAAAGGCAGAGGCTTAATCCAGTGAGCCACCCAGGCACCCCAAATCAGTATCTCAATGAAAGCAAAAATGTTAAAAGATAGAAGAAAATGCACAGCTTGAAAATCAAGTCAAAATGTTGAAAACTGATGCAAGATAAGACTACATGTAACCCTGAGAATATAATTATGTGTTTAAAGAAATGCAAAGTCCTTGATTTATACCACAGTACTCTGCACTTCATGATACACTGCTTCTTAAGATTAAATTCCTTTTAATGTTCTGTTTCAGTTCTTCCACTAAACTGTCGGGAATTCATGTGCAGGGAACCATGTCTTTTATTTCTTTTGTGTGTCCCCCACAGCACCTCATAGAGTGCCCATATATAGTAGGTGCTCGATACATACTTACAATTGAATGACAAAATAATTAATCCTAGTTTGAGCTCACATACTGAAACCCTCACACCTACAATTCACACCATTAAGCCTCCTTCTACCCAACAGTTTAAAGGACATTCCTGGGGTGAGTACTGCTGATTCTACTGGATTTATTACATTAGGTTTCTTCTCCAGCAAAGAGCTCAAAGTACACATCTAATGTTAAAATAGAATTCCTGACTACTGAGAAGGTGGGTGGAAAAGTAGGCAAGTGAAGGAAAAATCTATTATAATAGCTTGCCTCCAATGAAATAAGCATTATTCAGGCCTAAAGATTAAAACATTCCTAAGATATCTCTAAACTAAGACCCCTAACTGCATCATTTCATTAAACTTTGTATTAGCTAAATTCTATCACAATGAATATCATTAAAAACCAAAAATTCACTATTAAGATCCTAAAAATCTCAACTACCAGTCCATATGATTGTATAAGATCTAGGTATAATTATTTACTCTGCCAAAACCAAACTTCTAAACTTTTTCAAAGTATTATGATTGAACATCTACCACATGCTAAGCACTGGACAAACAAATGAAAAAGAAAACCAGTCAAAATATCAAGTGACTTTGTATTCTGCTATAAACTAAAGTACTACCAAAAGAGCTGAGGAAGTACCATGCAGTGAGGAGTCAACTTCTACCTGTGGAAATTTGGGGAAATTAAATACCAAATCTAAGCTGGACATTGAAGACTTGAGGAGGAGTTTGAGGCAAAGAGCAAGAAGAGGGGGAGAAAGAATAATCCTGGCAAACGCACAGCTGTTCACAAGCAGAGCACACTGGGCATGAGAAATAGAGGATAAAGAGGTAGGGTAGAGTTAGACAACAATGGGTCTGGTATGAAAGCTATGAAAGTTGGAATTTATGCCCCCAGGTAATGGACACAAAGTAGAAATCCTGAAGCAAACAGTAACAAAAACCCGAAGAATCCGTTCACATAAAAGCAAGAGCCTAGGCCATATTAAAATCATCTCAAAGGCATGATTTCATATTATGCCATATAGACACAGCTCTAAATACTGTGCTGATGCAGATACAAAAGAAATCTAAGTGTAAACCATTCCTCTGTCCATGCTTTCAACTGAGTCTCAGGGCTCAGTCGTTGGCCCTCTTTACTTCCTCATCTTACCAGACCCATGGTTTTAAAACACAACATACGGATGATATCCCAAATGTGTCTTATAGGCACAGTTTTGACTTTTTCTGAGCTCCAGACTTAAACAGTCAACTGCTAACTCAATGGTTATTCCTATATATCTAGTGGTATCTCAAACCCAACATTAACCAATAAAACTCTTCATTTTAGGGGCACCTGGGGTGGGTGGCTCAGTAGGTTAAGCATCTGACTCTTGATTTTGGCTCAGGTCAGGATCTCAGGGACACTGAGATCAAGCCTGCTTAATATGCTCTCTCTTAAAAAAGAAAGAAAGAGGGACGCCTGGGTGGCTCAGTTGGTTGGGCAGCTGCCTTCGGCTCAGGTCATGATCCCAGCGTCCTGGGATCGAGTCCCACATCGGGCTCCTTGCTCGGCGGGGAGCCTGCTTCTCCCTCTGCCTCTGCCTGCCATTCTGTCTGCCTGTGCTTGCTCTCTCCCCCTCTCTCTCTCTGATAAATAAAATGGAATCTTTAAAAAAAAAAAAAGACAGAAAGAAAGATGCTCTTTCTTCCTCTCCCCCAAGTGCCCTCCTCCCCTGCACGCTCAGTGGGCAGTCTGCTTGAGATTCTCTGCCTCTGCCCCTCCCCTCCCACTCTCTCTCTCTAAAAATAAGTCTTTAAAAATAAATAAAAGGGGCACCGATGTTAAACAACTGCCTTCAGCTCAGGTGATGGTCCTGGAGTTGCAGGACCGGGTCCCACACCAGGCTCCTTGCTCAGCGGGGAGCCTGCTTCTCCCTCTGACCTTTCCTCTCTCATTTTCTCTTTCTCTCTCTCTCATCCTCTCCCTCTCTCAAATAAATAAATAAAAATAAAATCTTTTAAAAATAAATAAAAATAAACTCTTCAGTTTAAATCCCTATCTAGCTCCTTCCAGTTTGCATCTCTGTATGTGGCACCAGTTACTCTAGCTAAAATCCTTGTTATCATCTTTAATTCCTTCTTTCCCTCGCCTCCAACTAAGCTATCAGCAAACTCTATTGGTTCTACCTTCAAAATATACCTTGAATCGGATCGCTTCTCACTGCCTCCATCACTGCCTCCCTGATCCAAGCCACCATACTTCTGCCTTCAATTCCAGTGACTTCCTAAATGGTCTCCTACGGCCCCTCTTGTCTCTACAGCACTCAAAGTGATCTTTTTAAAAGATAAATTTAAAAAACAAATTAAAAAAAAAAAAAAACTTAGGGATGCCTAAGGGATGGCTCAGTGGGTTAAGCCGCTGCCTTCAGCTCGGATCGTGATCTCAGGGTCTTGGAATCGAGTCCTGCATCAGGCTCCTTGCTCAATGGTGAGTCTGCTTCTCCCTCTCCCTCTGCTCCACTCCCTCCCCCCGGCTCATGTTCTCTTTCTCTCTCAAATAAATAAAATCTTTAAAATAAATACATAAATAGGGGCGCCTGGGTGGCTCAGTGGGTTAAGCCACTGCCTTCAGCTCGGGTCATGATCTCGGGGTCCTGGGATCGAGCCCCGCGTCAGACTCTCTGCTCAGTGGGGAGCCTGCTTCCCCTTCTCTCTCTGCCTGCCTGCTTCCCCTTCTCTCTCTGCCTGCCTCTCTGCCTACTTGTGATCTCTCTCTCTCTGTAAAATAAATAAATAAAATCTTTTAAAAAAGTAAAATAAAATAAATACATAAATAAAACTTAAATGTGACTGTATCATTTTTTCTTCATAAAACTATCCAATGAATCCCATCACACTTAGAATGCAATCCAAAGCCTTTCTAGTCTACGAGACTCTATACCATCTGAGATCATCAACTACCCAGTATCATTTCCTAACACATCCAATTATTACCCAGCAATCTCCAAACAACAGGACCCTAGCCTTTTTCACTTCCTTGAAAATTGCAAACTGATTCTCTCCCCAGAGTCTTTGCATTAGTACTCTCTCTCCCCCACTTGAAATGCACCACGTTGGCCTGGCACACTCTTTTATCATTCAGGTCTCTTTATGCTCAAGAGTTACCTCAGAGAAACCTTACCTGACAACCTATCTAAAAGAACCACCAAACCTACCACACCACTCACTATCCTCTCATACTACTTTCTTCACATCACTTAAGTAATATCTGAAATCATATTACTTATTAGTTTATTGTTTATTTACTAGAGGGTAAATTCCATGAGAACAGGGACTTTGTCTTATTCACTGCTCAATCCTGAGCCCTGGTTCCTACCTGGCATCCAATACGGTTCATCAATTATTTCTAGTTGAATGAACAAATTTGCCTAATTGGTCTAATCTATCTTATTTATATTTTTATCCTGTTGTGCATAACTGAATTTGCTTCCCTACTTTTGGATTTATATCTAACTCATGATTACCAGGGTTTTCTTCCTAGAACAGAGCTAAACTAGCTAGACTAAATAGCTAAATAGCTAGACTATTAAAACAAGCTATACTATATTAATGCCTTTAATTCCTTGCCTATAATTAGCCCTGTCAGCAACTTGGCCAGTAGTTTTTGACTATAACTTCCATTATCCTCTTTCTATATAATCAGAATTTTCAGTGTACTGCTGATCATAAATGCTATTGATAAAGATGGACTGACATGCCAAGAAAGTTATAACAAATATTTTTTATATTGCAAGTAACTCAAGTTTTGGGGTTTAAGATTTTACTTATTTATTTATCAGAGAGAGACCACAAGCAGGGGAGCGGGCGAGCAGCAGACAGATGGAGAAGCAGGCTCCCCACTGAGCAAGAAGCCCAACATGGGACTCGATCCTACAACTGCGACCACGACCACAGACAAAGGCAGACACTTAACCAACTGAGCCACCCAGGCATCCTTGGTTTTATTTGGGGTTTGCGTGTGTTTGTGTGTGTGTGTGTGTGTGTTTATTTATTTGTCAGAGAGAGAGAGAAAGAGCAAGAACACAGGCAGACAGAGTGGCAGGCAGAGGCAGAGGGAGAAGCAGGCTCCCTGCCAAGCAAGGAGCCCAATGTGGGACTCAATCCCAGGACGCTGGGATCATGACCTGAACCAAAGGCAGCCGCTTAACCCACTGAGCCACCCAGGTGTCCTTTTTTTTTTTTTAAAAGTGAAGAAAAAATAAAGGGGCACCTGCGTGGCTCACTGGGTTAAGCCTCTGCCTTCGGCTCAGGTCATGAACTCAGGGTCCTGGGATCAAGACCTGCACCGGGCTCTCTGCTCACTGGGGAGCCTGCCAACCCCTCTCTCTCTGCCTGCCTCTCTGCCTACTTGTGATATCTCTCTCTCTCTCTCTCTCTGTTAAATAAATAAATAAATAGTCTTTTTACCAAAAAAAGTAAAGAAAAAGAAAACCATAAAAAAGCAAACATTTATACAACAAATTCACAGGCAGGTGACGAAGATCAACACCAAGAGCAACAAGTCATGTTGATAGTATATACTCTAATCCCAGTCTACTAATGAGAAAAATATTAAATCCCAACTGAGGGACATGTTACAAAATACTGACCAGTACTCCTCAAAATTTGCAAGGTTATCAAAAGTAAAGTCTGAGCTCTCTTGTCAGGTGCGTGGCACTGGCAGGATGAGCAAGCGCTGCAGTCTTCATACTGCAAGGAAGTTCTGTAGCCACAGAGATCAGAAGTGACATGTTAAACAGCACAAGAAAGCACATTTGGGCACAGACCTGAAGACCAACACTTCTGGAGGTATTTCCCATGCAAAGGGAATTGTGCTGGGAAAAGTGGGGGTTGAAGCCAAACAGCCAATTTTGCCATCAGGAAGTGTGTCAGGGTTCGGCTGATCAAGAATTGCAAAAAAAGGGGGCACCTGGATGGCTCAATGGGTTAAGCCTCTGCCTTTGGCTCAGATCATGATCTCAGGGTCCTGGGATCAAGCCCCACATCAGGCTCTCTACTCAGAAGAAAGTCTGCTTCCCCCTCTCTCTCTGCCTTCTGCTCTGCCTACTTGTGATTTCTCTCTGTCAAATAAATAAATAAAATCTTAAAAAAAAAAAAAAAGAATAGCAAAAAAATCAGTTTTTGTACCCAATGATGGTTGTCTGGATTTTACTCAGGAATGTGATGAGGTTCTAATTGCTGGATTTGGTTGTAAAGATCATGCTATCAGTGACATTCCTGGAGTTCACTTTGAGGTTATCAAAGTAACCAACATCTCTCTTTTGGCCTTACACAAAGACAAGAAAGAAAGACCAAGATCATAAGTTTTGAAGGTGAAAACCTGATATATTAAATGTTCATATGCCAAGAAAGAATCTGAGAAACTATTATAACTAAGAAGATCCCAAAGGGACATAATTACCAAAAGTATTCTGGCTGTGTAACAGACAGTTCTGAAAGGCAATAGCTTCATATGAACTCTCTGGAGATGCCTTGGAAGATGAAGCAACCAGCTTTGTTTGCAATGAAGCTATAGCCATCTTGATAACACATCCCTTGTTTGTTATCACTTTTCCCTACCTCACTTCCTTTTCTTCCCCTATTAAAGGGTGAAATTTCACCCTTTAATAGGGCATTAGTATAGAAGCATTATCTACAATAGTCAAATTATGGAAACAGCCCAAGAATCCATCAACTGATAAATGGATAAAGAAGATGTGTTATACACACACACCATGGAATATTAGTCATAAAAGAAGAATGAAATCTTGCCATTTGCAACAACATGGATACAGCTAGAGAGTAAAATGTTAAGTGGAATAAGCCAGAGAAAGGCAAATACTGTATGATTTCACTCATATGTAGAATTTAAGAAACAACAGGGGCACTCAGGTGGCTCAGTGGGTTAAGCCGCTGCCTTCGGCTCAGGTCATGATCTCAGGGTCCTGGGATCCAGCCCTGTAAGGGGCTGTCTGCTCAGCGGGGAGCCTGTTTCCTCCTCTCTCTCTGCCTGCCTCTCTGTCTACTTGTGGTCTCTGTCTGCCAAATAAATAAATAAAATCTTAAAAAAAAAAAAAAGAATTTAAGAAACAACAAATGAGGGGTGTCTGGCTGGCTCAGTCTGTGGAGCATGCAACTCTTGATCTCGGGAATGAGTCTGAGCCCCACCCTGGATATAGAAATTACTTAAATAAATATTAAGGGGGAAAAAATTAGCAAAGGGGGGGAAAAGGGGGCAGGGCAGGCAAGCCAAGAAACAAACTCCCAACTACAGAGAACAAGCTGATGGATACCAGGAGGGAGGGAGGTGGGAGGATGGGGATAAGTTATGGGGATTAAGGAGTGTACTTGTTTTAAAAAAAAAAAAAAGACAGGAAGGGTGGTTAGGTTATGGACATAGGGGAAATTATGTGCTATGGTGAATGCTGTGAAGTGTGTAAACCTGGCAATTCACAGACCTGTACCCCTGGGGCTAATATATGTTAATTTAAAAAATTAATTTAAAAAATGAGCTTGTTGTGATGAGCTTCAGGTGATATATCAAAGTACTAAATCATTATATTGTACAACTGAAACTAATATTACACTGTATATTAACTAAATGGTTTTTAAAGATTTTATTTATTTTTTGGGGCGCCTGGGTGGCTCAGTGGGTTAAGCCGCTGCCTTCGGCTCAGGTCATGATCTCAGGGTCCTGGGATCGAGTCCCGCATCGGGCTCTCTGCTCAGCAGGGAGCCTGCTTCCCTCTCTCTCTCTCTCTCTGCCTGCCTCTCCATCTACTTGTGATTTCTCTCTGTCAAATAAATAAATAAAATCTTTAAAAAAAAAAAAAAAGATTTTATTTATTTTTTAATTTTTTTTAAGATTTCATTTATCTATCTGACAGAGATCACAAGTAGTCAGAGAGGCAGGCAAAAAGACAGAGAGGAGGAAGCAGGCTCCCCACTAAGCAGAGAGCCCGATGCAGGGCTCGATCCCAGGACCCTGGGATCATGACCCGAGCCAAAGGCAGAGGCTTTAACCCACCGAGCCACCCCAACGCCCTAACATTTTATTTTTAAGTAATCTCTACAACCACTGTGGGGCTCAAACTCACAACCCCAAGATCAAAAGCTGCATGTTTTGCCAAATGAGCCAGCCAGGCACCCCAACTAACTGGAATTTTTTTTTTTAACTTCAAAAAAATAAAAATAAAGCATTCATACATTTAAAGATTTATTTACTTATTTATTTATTTGACAGAGAAAGAGAGAGTCTACAAGAAGGCAGAATAGCAGGTAGAGGGAGAGAGAGAAGCAGTCCCCTCAACTAAGCAGGGAGCCTGATGCAGGGCTTGATCCCAGGACCCTGGGATCATGACCTGAGCTCAAGGCAGACACCTAACAACTAAGCCACTCAGCATTAGTACATGTAAAAAAACAAAAAGAAGTATTGTGGTATCCTGGATGGGATCCTGGAAGAGAAAAAGGACATTAGGGTCATGTAGGTGGCTCAGTCAGTTGGACATCTGCCTTCAGCTCAGGTCATGATCCCAAGGTCCTGGGATCAAATCCCACATCAGGCTCCCTGCTAGGCCACGAACCTACCCCTCCCTCTGCCTGCTGCTTCCCCTGCTTGTGTTCTATCTCTCTGTCAAATAAATAAAAATCTTAAAAAAAAAAAAAAAAAAAAGGGCGGTCACCTGGGTGCTCAGTCTTTTAAGAGTCTGCCTTTGACTGAGGTCAGGATCCCAGGATCCTGGAATGGACCCAATATCCCTGCTCAGCAGGAAGCCTGCTTCTCCCTCTCCCACACTCCCTGCTTGTATTCCCTCTCTTGCTATCTGTCTCTCTCTCTGTCAAATAAATAAATAAAATCTTTAAAAATAATAATGTTTGTTTTTTAATTAAATTCATCCAAAAACCCTGCCACTCAAATAAAATCACCATTAGTTTACATTTGAAGTAAATGTAGACTTTTATGTAAATGTTTAGACATATATGTACAGTCCTACAAAAATGCAATCTTCCTACACATTTTACTTGACAAAATATAATATGATTTCCAAATAATTAGTAGAAATCTATATTATACCTACTAGCTACAAGGTATTATCCTCTATAAAAGTATCATATTTATTTAACCAACCCCTTATTACTTAACATTTAAGTTTTTCCAAGTTTTAGCTATTACTAAAAAATACTACAAAAATAACAGTTTAATAAACATATTTCCAAACTTACGAATTAGTGCCTTAACCAAGAAAAGCTGCTGAGTCAAGGGGCATATAGGTTTTGAATGCTTTCAATACATATAACCAAAATGTCCTTCAAATAGGATGTTCACAAGTAAATATCCACGAACAGCAGTGTATTAGTGAGCCAATTTCCTCACTCCTATGCCATTACAGTATTAATACTTTATTATGTATATACAAAAGTCAAAAGTGCCAGACTTGCGGGGGGTGGGGGGTGTTATTCATAAATGAAAAATAATCTGTATCCTTACTGGTTATTTTTCTTTCTCTGTGTATGTTATCTACCTATTCACATATCTTTAGCCCATCTACTAGATATTAAAGTCATTAAACTTTTAAGTACAACACGTGGTGCAACTTCCCCTCCCCCACAATCTTCCTGGCATTGCTCATCACTGGATGCCCTACACCTGAAAAATTGCCTAGCACATAGTAAGCACTCAGTAAATATGTTAAGTACTAACCGAATTAATCTCTTTCAACTTTATGATGTTTTTGCCAATTACAGGTTGTTTTATGCAGTAATTCAAACAATATCTGCCTTTATGGATTCTGCTTTTACAGTCATGCTTTGAACAGCTCATCCCATTTCAAGACTGAAAAAATGTGTACCCATTTTTTTAAACTGGTCATTTTCTGCCTTCACATTTTTTTTAAGATTGTATTTTTAAATAACCTCTATGCCCAAAATGGGGCTTAAATTTACAACCCTGAGCTCAAGAGTGGCATACTCTACCAAATGAAGCAGCCAGGTGCCTGCTGACCTCATATCTTATATTTATTTTTTTTTAAAGATTTTATTTATTTATTTGATAGACAGAGATCACAAGTAGGCAGAGAGGCAGACAGAGAGAGAGAGAGAGGGAAGCAGGCTTCCTGCGGCGCAGGGAGCCCGATGCGGGGCTCGATCCCAGGACCCTGAGATCATGACCCGAGCCAAAGGCAGCAGCCCAAACCACTGAGCCACCCAGGTGCCCCTCATATCTTATATTTAACTATTTATTTAATTCACTTGGACTTTATTTTACCTACATTTTAAGGTAGGATTCCATTTTATTATTACTTTTCAAATGGTTAGCCAATTGTTCCACCATAACTTTGAAATTCTCTCTCAACTAGTGTGAAAAACCACCTTTATAGGGATGCCTGGGTGGCTCAGTTGGTTAAGCAGCTGCCTTTGGCTCAGGTCATGATCCCAGTGCCCTGGGATCGAGTACCACATCAGGCTCCTTGCTCCACAGGGAGCCTGCTTCTCCCTCTGACTCTTGCCTGCCACTCTGCCTGTGCGCGCGCTCTCTCTCTCTCTCCCTCTCTCTCTCTGACAAATAAATAAATAAAATCTTTAAAAAAAAAACTTTATAATACTTATTAGCTTTACATATTTCTAAATTTATTATTCTGTACCAATGCTCTGTCTAATCCAAAATTACTACTCATTGTTTTATTACAGCTTTAC
This sequence comes from Mustela nigripes, assembly GCF_022355385.1. Taxonomy (NCBI): domain Eukaryota; kingdom Metazoa; phylum Chordata; class Mammalia; order Carnivora; family Mustelidae; genus Mustela; species Mustela nigripes. The sequence goes on along the minus strand of NC_081569.1, from coordinate 60,426,780 downwards.
TTATATACTCAGTAGTAGAAGTTGCACACACACACATACATACATACACACTTTACTCTTTCAGAACTTTTCTTACTTTACAGATTCATTCTTCCAAATAAATTTTGGAATCATTCTGTCAAATTTTCAAAAGGCATTATGGTTGGAATCATGTAAAATTATCAGCCACATGAGCTAATGCAAGTTAAAGTTACTTAATTTCTCTGTATTTTCCTCTTTGGTAAAATGGAAATAATTGTACTTACCTCACAGATCTGTTAACAAAACTAAACGAATTAAGACATAAAATATTAAGCTAGAAAGATTTTAACATAATTGTTCAAAAGTAACTACTGTTACAATGCTTACTCAAAAAATGCTCTCCAGGTTGTGCTCTCACAAAATTCAAAGGCCCTTTAAGATACATCAAAGGGTAGCACACACATGATATGAAGAATACATAATCAATGCCTGCTTCATTTCACTGAAGCCCTAACCCTTGACAAAATGAATGGCTAGAGCTGGCAGCAGGAACCCATGAAAAACATCAAAGGTCAGCGGCAAGGAAGCCTCAAAAAGTTATATCAATACTGGCCACCCAGTGGAGAGGACAACTTCTAGGTCCTTCTAGTCACAGCCTTATAGAGCATCAGCAAATCTCCTCTAACGACTTGTTCCCCCAGATCCACAGTTAATAGACAAAACTACTTATTTCTTGCTTTCTATTCAGGAAACACATGGAGACTATAGTCCTCTCCACAATAGTTTTCAAACGAGAGTGCAAAGGCAGAATATAAATGCGATCAATAAATATAGACTGATAGGCCCAGATTATTCTAAGAAATTATCTCCAGGTTTTCCACATCACTGTAATGATGGGGGCGGAGGGATACAGTGTGGGTTTTTTTTTTCTGTGGGGAGACAGGCTTGTCTCATTTTGTTCCTTACTCTTTTGTTATCTGCATGACACTGGGATTAGTGAGAGGTCACATAACACAAGGAGGCCTTAAAAAAAATCTTACACCTAACTAACACAAATAAGAATACAGAGGCCAAGAGCGGCAAAAGGACTTGCTCATTACAAAAATAGCCAAAGGCCTAGACCCCAGGTCTTCTAATTCCCAGACCACAGCTCACTCCACCACACCAACAAACACAGCCTCTCGCCGACGACTGCCACGCTTCGAGGTGGGAGGAGCAAAAGCAGACAGATCACGCTGCCGCAAGGACACAGGAGAAAACCACGGATCAGCGCAGTCGACGGCACGTGACTGACCACGCCTCTCCCCTACCCCGCTCCCCCTTCCCCGCGCCAGCAGCACGCGCTGCCAACCTCGTCATGTGACCTTCACGCGGCCCCAGCGCTCCCCCTGCTAGGCGACTCTTTCCAGCAGCCATTTTGCCGAGAACTTGTCGTCCGTGCTCACAGCGGAGCAGGACGCCACGAAAACCCGTGGCCAGATTTTACAGGCCGCACAGGCGCTTCGAAAAAGAGCTCAGACCGTGAGGGCTGAGCCGAACCTCATTGAACACGTCGCACCCCGGGGCGCCGGGGAAAGCTGTGGGTGCGCCTCAGCCCGCGATTGGCTGTGGCGTCCACGTGACGCCACGGCCCCCTCTCTAACCCCCCCCCAACAAAAACACCCAAACAGACTCTTAACACCTCGCGCCAAGTACACGCCACCGGGCGCGTGAGGACTAACGGGGCGCGTGGCAATCAAAGCGCCTGCGCGTACCTGCCAAGGCCGACCGGAACGGGCCCACGCGCCGCTCAGCTCACGGGTCCCGGAATCCTCGCGCTGCCGGACCACCCGGCTAGTCATTGGCTGCCAGGTTTGGTCACGTGTTCACCTCAGGCCCGCCCCTAACCGCTAATCACCTGGCACCGTGCTCGAAGCGGCGCCGAAAGTCGTCCGCACGCGGAAAGGGAGGGTAGTTAGAAAACCTACTTTTTTTTGCCGCTTTGGGGTTACATTCATAAAGGGGAAACGAGAAAGCTGGGTCTCAAAACTAAGTAAGCTCACACCTACCGGTTTAACTTCGCGTGCCTCTCCAGGAGCCGGGAACCATCGCCCTTGGGCGCTCCCCGATGCACGCCGGGATACGTCTGGCGCCCCTCAGTGTGCTGCAGAGCATGCCGGGAAAAGCACCTCTCCCGATTTCCTGGCTCTTACCTCCGGGTGTTCCTTTCATGTCCCCTTGAAAGCCAGGTTCTTGGGCTGGGAGTTTGAGTAATTATGGGAGTGTGACTCCATATAACAGGCACTTTCAGTGCCCCTTTTCCCACTTGTTCATCTGTGTGGTCTTGGGGAAACTGCTTAACCTTTCTTCATGGAGCATGCATTTAGGAAGTGCCTGTTGAGTGCCTTTGTGGATACTGGAAAGAAAAAAAAAGCAAGAGTGTTTGTCTACAATGGAACTATCAGCCTTTCATAGTTACTGGAAAATAATGCTAATTTAAATACAACTTACCTACAAACCCCACTAGGAAGTGGAAATAATACTTGGGACTTTCTCTTAGTATAAAAGACCAGACTTTTCATGGTAACCTCATTGCTGTTGTTGGTGAAAATGGGGGTAGAAGAAGCAGGAGGCATTTTACAGGGGCCAGAGATGTGGCCTTATTATATTTTCTGGTTCAACCTGCCTTAGCTATGGTATATTGGTTCCAAGAAAAACACCATCTGCTAACGGTGAGAAAAGGTGGTCTTAGGATGAGTTAATTTTGTAGTCTTCACAGACTGACCTCCAGGCCAAACCCTGATGTTTTACCCCCCTGAAGCCACCAGTTAGAACAATTCATATCTCTTTTGCTTTGAACTCCATTTCTCAGCTATTTAGATTTCAAAGCTATTTTTTCAGTTATCAAAGGGATGATTAAGCTTGGGGAATTTGACTAGCACTGGTCAGACTCACGAGAGTGCTGATTAATAAACTAGAAATTAAATGTATTAATTCATAATGTGGTGACTGAGTCAAAACACAGTTTTGGGCACACTTTTCTGGCTGTAAGATATTTGATAAGCCTAATCAGAAAATTATTTTCTAACTAGAAAAACGAAGGGGAATTAGTTGATCACATGTAATAAAACCATTAAGGAACCACTGGCTGGCTCAGTGGGTAGAGTATGTAACTACTAATCTCATGGTGGTAAATTGGGGAGCCCCATGTGGGTGTAGAGATTACTTTTTTTAAAAATCTTTTTTAAAAAACTATAAATTATAAGCATAACTATCAAACTCGAAGTTCATAAAACACTCCAATATATTTGATTACATTTGATCCTAACAACCATGAGAGCAAAGTACTATTCTAATATTACCATCTCCTAAAAAAAAAAATCTTGAATGGGAAACTGGAAAATGTGTTTTAACATGTTCTCCAAGTGAATGTGGTGCACAACTAGGTTTGGGGTCTATTGGCCATAGGTGAAAGAACCCAGTCCTTGAAGTCAGACCCATCTGGATGGACCTGCAGTTCTCTCATTTACTGTACTTTGAACTTGAACAGGTTTTTTAACTTTCTGAACCTCAGTTCCTTTAACCACAAATTGTGGCCAGCCCTAGTCTCAGATTGTCATGATGATTCTGAGATAATAATATTTAAAACACCTATCCTTTAAACCCTGATGCCTAAGAGGTGTTCTGTAAATGTGAGGACTAGTTAGTGGTAAAGGTTGTATTCTAACCAGCATCCGTACTCTATCCAACACAGCACACTCTTGAATTATTTTTTCCACTATTCTGTTTCTCCCCTAGACAGTGCTAGAGGCACACTAGCAGATTCTTACACTGCAGTTCTTTTTTAAGACTTTTTGGTGACTGTTGCCCATCTGTTGGTGCATATTGTTACATTATCTCCTTGCTTTCATTTCAAGGTTGTTTTTTTTTTCTCTTAACATGTTAACATGCTGAACTCTAGACATTACTGATGTAAAATAACGATGATACAGAAATAGAGAATGGAGGTGGCACCTGTACCTTTGCTTCAGGTAGGTTAAAAATTGTTTACATTTACATACCTCAGAGTAAAGACACCCTCAAAATTCACCTTCACTTTTATAACAATGTTTTGGAGGCTCCAATTCCCAGTGTTCTTCCAGTGGTTCCTTTTTCAATACCTTCATATATTTCTAACAAAAGGAGGATTTAGCTAAAGCAGAGTTTCCCACAGACATCTGAAATTCAATATTTCCAAAGTCAAACTAATTTTCCAACCCTTCACTCCACACACCAGCTATGAGTGCATTTCCTTACGTGAGCAATGATATCACTGTTCCAGGAATTCTTCCTGTCTAGGAAACCTCCATTTTTTTTTCATGGCTCTAACTGTTTTCCACATTCAACTGGCCACAAAGTTCTGCTGCTTCTAATGTTAAACACCTTGTAAGTCCAAACCGTACTTTCCATTTCTTACACTATTTCATTAGTTCTACCCTTATCTTTTTTTTTTAAGATTTTATTTATTTATTTGACAGAGAGAGATCACAAGTAGGCAGAGAGGCAGGCAGAGAGAGAGAAAGGAGGAAACAGGCTCCCTGCCAAGCAGAGAGCCTGATGCGGGACTCGATCCCAGGACCCTGAGATCATGACCTGAGCTGAAGTCAGAGGCTTAACCCACTGAGCCACCCAGGCACCCAGTTCTACCCTTATCTTTATGAGACCCTACAAATATAGAGATTTCATCCTAATGATAATAGCATGTTAAAGTTGATTTCAGAATACAAAACTTGTCATCTGTATTATTTACAATAGACCACTGAAAGGTTTGCAACGTCTTGCACAGGGAATGCTGTTAGTAAGGATGAGTGAAATAATTTCTTTAATATAAACAAATATATCTAATTATATAATAGAGTAAATTATAAAGTCTAGATGTTTTGGACATATTTTACTGAGTGCTGAAGAGTATTAGTAGTAATCTTGGAAGTAATTATAGATTTATGCTATTCTTTTTTTTTTAATTTTTTTTTTAAGATTTTTTTTTTTTTAATTTATTTGTCAGAGAGAGAGCGAGCGAGAGTGAGCACAGGCAGATAGAGTGGAAGGCAGAGTCAGAGGGAGAAGCAGGCTCCCCGCAGAGCAAGGAGCCCGATGCGGGACTCGATCCCAGGACGCTAGGATCATGACCTGAGCCGAAGGCAGCTGCTTAACCAACTGAGCTACCCAGGCGTCCCTAGATTTATGCTATTCTTAAGTATTTCTGGTTCACCCAACCTCCTAGAACATGATAAAATTGTTTTTTCTTGCTCTCTTGAAGTTAAGGATGATTATTCACTTGGGAATGAATGTGAGTAGAAGTGACATGTATTACTTCTAGGAGGAAGGTTTAAATACCAATGTGCAATTACCAATTTTCCCTTTCCTTTTGCCACAGACGCTAGCAATGCTTCAACTTGTGGTTACTCTATCAGCCTTGGTCCCATCAAATGACTGACACAGAGCAGATATTCCAAGCCGGCTAAGAGTGACTATGCAGAATGCACAAGAAATAACTTATGTTGTTTAGAGACACTGGGATTTGAGATTGTTAGTTAGCACATATAACCTAGCACTTATATAGAGATGGAGGAAGTTTCTTGAAGTCCATTTTGTTAAGGAAGACCCCAATGGCCAATGACCACAATGTGATATAAATTTAGAAACATAAGAGAATGTGGGGGACAACTGCCTGATTGTGATATAAAGCCTGAAGAAAGAACAATCATTGGAATCTTGCTCTTTCATCTCCCCCCCCACTGCATAATCATTCTTCACAGACCAGGAAAAGTGATCTTTTAAAAATATTAGTGAGATCGTGTGACTCCTCTCTTTGAAAATGACCAAAATGTTTCATACTACACTTCAGTTAAAATTCACACTGTTTACCTTGGTCTGTGAACCTAACAGATCTGGCCTTTACCCTCTTATCATTGTTGTGGTTTGTGCACCCTTAATCATTATTATCATCCTTACTTTATGGTCTTCATCTGGTTGTCCCCTCAGCCTGTGATCCCTCCATGTGGATGGATCCTTCTCTGTGATTCTCATCAGCTCCAATGTAACTTTCTAAGAGAAAGGTCTTAACTGACTACCCTATCTAAAGGGAACTGCGGGGATGCCTGGGTGGCTCAGTTGGTTAAGCGGCTGTCTTCGGCTCAGGTCATGATCCCAGCATCCTGGGATCGAGTCCCACATCGGGCTCCTTGCTTGGCAGGGAGCCTGCTTCTCCCTCTGCCTCTGCCTGCCACTCTGTCTGCCTGTGCTTGCTCTCGCTTCTCTCTCTATGATAAATAAAAAAATAAATAAAAATAAAAAAAATAAAGGGAACTGCGTCCGTCCACTGGTCATCTCTATTTTAGCACCCCTTTTTTTTTAAGTTTATTTATTTATAATCTCTACACCCAACATAGGGCTTGAACTCACGACCCTGAGATCAAGAGTTACATGCTCCTCCAACTGAGCCAGCCATGCACCCCTCACCTCATTTTATTTTATTTTTTTTTTAAAGATTTTATTTATTTATCAGAGAGAGAGGGGGAGAGAGCGAGCACAGGCAGACAGAATAGCAGGCAGAGGGAGAAGCAGGCTCCCCGCTGAGCAAGGAGCCCGATGTGGGACTCGATCCCAGGACATTGGGATCATGACCTGAGCCGAAGGCAGCTGCTTAACCAACTGAGCCACCCAGGCATCCCCTCATTTTATTTTTTTTATGGCAGTTCTCATTATCTCAAAGAACCTTATTTTATTGTTTCCCTTCTGCCTCTACCCAAGATGAGAATAGAAGCCTCCTGTATATTCTCAGCACCTTGAAAAGTATCTGGCACACAAAATACAGCAAGTGGGGGCGCCTGGGTGACTCAGTCATTGGGCAGCTGCCTTCGGCTTGGGTCATGATCCCAGAGTCGTGGGATCAACTCCAGCATTGTGCTCCCTGCTCAGTGGGAAACTTGCTTCTCCCTCTCCCACTCCCCCTGCTTGTGTTCCCTCTCTTGCTCTCTCTCTGTGTTGAGTAAATAAATAAATAATCGTTGTTTTTTTTTTTAAGATTTTATTTATTTATTTGACAGACAGAGATCCAAGTAGGCAGAGAGGCAGGCAGAGAGAGAGGAGGAAGCAGGCTCCCCACTGAGCAGAGAACCCGACGCGGGGCTCGATCCCAGGACCCCGAGATCATGACCCGAGCTGAAGGCAGAGGCATTAGCCCTCTGAGCCACCCAGGCGCCCCTAAATAATCGTTTTTAAAAAGTACAGTAAGTGAAAAAATATCTTCATATATCTGATAAATGTTTAATATCCACAATAAAGAACTCCTACAATTCAACAACAACAAAAACTCTATTAGAAAATGGGCCACAGGGGCACCCGGGTAGCTCAGTTGGTTAAGTGCCTGACTTTGGCTCAGGTCATGATCTTGGGGTCATGGGATGGAGTCCCACATCAGGCTCCCTGCTCATCATGAGGTCAGCTTCTCCCTCTCCCTCTGCCCCTCCCCCTGCTCATGCTCTCTGTCTCTTTCAAACAAATAAAAAGTCTTTTTAAAAAATGGGCAAAGGATTTGAATAGACATTTCCTCAAAGAAGATATACAAATGGCCAATCAAGGGGCACCTGGGTGGCTTAGTGGGTTAAAGCCTCTGCTTTCGGCTCAGGTCATGATCCCAGGGTCATGGGATCGAGCCCCACATCGGGCTCTCTACTCTGCGGAGAGCCTGCTTCCTCCTCTCTCTCCCTGCCTGCCTCCTCTCTTGCCTACTTTGACCTCTGTCTGTCAAATAAATAAAATCTTAAAAAAAAAAATGGCCAATAAACCCATAAAAGGGTACTCAGCATCACTGATCATTAGGAAAATGCAAATCAAAAACACTATGAGATACCACTTCACACCTCTTAGGACAGTTACCATTTTTTTAAAAATTTTTTTTAAAGATTTTATTTATTTATTTGACAAAGAGAGATCACAAGTAGGCAGAGAGACAGGCAGAGAGAGAGGAGGAAGCATGCTCCCCGCTGAGCAGAGAGCCCGATGTGGGACTTGATCCTAGGATCCCAAGATCATGACCTGAGCCAAAGGCAGAGGCTTAACCCACTGAGCCACACAGGCGCCCCCCCCAAAAAAAAATTTTTTTAAACAGAAAATAGGGGCACTTGGGTGGCTCAGTAGGTTAAGCATATGACTTTTTTTTTTTTCTTTAGCATCTGACTCTTGATTTCAGCTCAAGCCATGATCTCAAGCCATGAGATCTAGCTAAACATTGGGCTCTACACCGGGTATGGAGCCTACTTAAGATCCTCTCTCTCCCTCTCCCTCTGCTCCTCCCCGCCAAAAAATAAATAAAAATAGAAAATAACAAGTGTTGGCAAGGAAATGGAGATATTGAAAGCTTTGTATATTGTTGGTAGAAGTGTAAAATGGTACAGCCACTATGGAAAATAGTATGGCAGTCCCTAAAAAAACCAAAAATATATTACTGTATAATCCAGCAATTCCACTTCTGAATATGTGTTTAAAAGAATTGAAAGTAGGGTCTTGAAGAGATATTTGTACACCCCAATTCATAGCAGCATTCTTCAGAATAGTCAAAAGATAGAAACAACACAAATGTTCATGACAGATGAATGGATAAGCAAAATGAGGTATATACTTACAATAGAACTACTATTCATCCCCAAAAAAGAAGGAAAGTCTGACACATATTTTGAGGGTATTATAGTACATGAAATAAGACAGACACAAGAAGATAAATACTGTTTCCACTTACACAAAGTATCTAGAGTAGTCAAATTAATAGAGACAGAAAGTAGAATGGTTGTACCCGGGGGTTGGAGGAAGGGGGTAATGGGGAGTTGCTACAATAAGGGCTTAGAGTTTCAGTTTTGCAAGATGAAAAGAGTTCTGGAGATTGGATGTATAAAAAAGTAAATGTACTTAACATTACTGAACTATACACTTAATAGGATGGTCAATTTTATGTTAAATATATTTTACCACAATTAAAAAAAAAGTCAGCAGAACTTTCTTGACAGGAAGAAGGAAGGAATGAATATATAAGCTAAAACTGATGTGTCTGATACTCATTTACCATTTCAACTTCACTGAACTTATCCATTTCCAATGGTCACTAGTATTGAGCATTTGTAAGTGTGTGACAAAGACAGAGAGACAGCCATCTAGACTGTTCCCAGATATATCTTACTTTTCTGAAGCACAGATCTCATCATATAATGCCTTAATTAAAAAAAAACAAAAACAAAAACAAAACGTAGATAGGGCACCTGGGTGCTTCAGTAGGTTAAGCCTCTGACTTTGGCTCTCGTCATGATCCCAGGGTTGCAATCAAGTCCCACATTAGACTTCCTGTTCTGCAGGGAGTCTGCTTCTCCCTTCCTCCCTCCCCTCAACTAGTTATCTGTCACACAAAAATAAAAAATATATAACTAACTAACTAAATAAATAAATACTTTGATAAAGTCTAATTTATTGACCTTTTTGTTAATGGTTAATTTTCTATCTTATCTAAGAAATCTTTGCCTACCCAAAGTTGTAAAGATTTTCTTCTCTGTTTTTTTGCAGAAGTATTATAGTTTTAGCTTTTACATTCAGGTCTGATATCTACATCAAATTAATCTCAGTGTATTGTGTGAGGTAGGGGTTTAGCTTCAATTTTTCCCCTCATTAAAATATCAAGTTGGTTCAACACTATTGGTTGAACACTTTTTCCCCCTTCAAATTACCTTGGTACCTGTATTAGTTATCTATCATTGTGTAAGAAATTACCCAAAAACTTAGTAAGTTTAAACAGCAAATATTTATTACCTTATAGTTTCTGTGGTTAAGGAATCTGGGTACAGTTTGCCTGGGTGCCTCCAGAAGTTTCTCATGAGGTTGCAGTCAAGCTATTGGCCAGGGCTGCAGCTCATCTGAAGGCTTGATTCAAGGGAAACAGAGCCTGCTTCCAAAGCTCATTCATGTGGTTCTTGGCAGACCTTGATCACTTGCCACAGGGGTTTTTCTACAAAGCTGCTTTACAACATGTCAGCTAGCTCTTTACCAGTAGCAAGCCACCCAAGAGTGAAAGAGTATGCTCAAGATGTAAGCCAGAGTCTTTTCTAAACCTAATCCCAGAAGTAACACTTGTTACTTCCATCAGCCCTCACTCAAAGGGAGATCACAGAAGGGTAGGAATCATTGGAGATCATCTTAGAGGTTGCCTACCACATCCTTTTTCAAAAATCAATTGACTACTATGTATGTTTGGGTCTATCTCTAGATTCTATTTTGTTTCATTGACCTATTTATTTTTCCATATACCAATGCCATGCTGCCTTGATTTCTGTAGCTTTTTAGTAAGTCTTAAGGTCAAAGTGTTGTTGTTGTTGTTCTTAAGTAATCTTTACACCCAATGTGGGACTCAAATTCATGACCCCAAGATCAAGCCAAGCATCCCTTTAAAAACTGTTTTGACTATTCTAGGTCCTTTGTATCCCCACATAAATTTTAGAATCAGTTTGTCAATTTCTATGCCCCCCCAAAATCCTTTTATTTTAAATAGAATTGAATTGACTCCATAACTGTGTATAACTAATACCTTAATAATATTGTCTTTCACTCCATTAATATGAAGTCACAATACAGACATCTGACAAAGGACAAATATTTAGAACATAGAAAGAAACCTTAATAACTCAATAATAACAAGACAGCAACACTTTATTTTATTTTATTTTTTAAAGATTTTATTCATTCATCTGACAGACAGAGATCACAAGTAGGCAGAAAGGTGGCCAGAGAGGAGGAAGCAGGCTCCCCGCCAAGCAGAGAGCCCGATGTGGGGCTCAATCCCCCGACCCTGGGACCACGACCCAAGCCAAAGGCAGAGGCCCTAACCCACTGAGCCACCCAAGCAGCAACACTTTTTTTAGATGGGCAGTATTTTTTTAGATCAACAAAATCCTTGAACTGATATCTACAAATGGCTAATAAGTATATATATGAAAAGATGCAGAAGACTATTATCATGGAAGTACAAATTAAAACGACAGTGAGAGGGGCTCCTGGGTGGCTCAGTTGTTAAGCGTCTGCCTTCAGCTCAGGTCATGATCCCAAGGTCTTGGGATAGTCCCACATCGGGCTCCCTGCTCTATGGGAAGCCTGCTTCTCCCTCTCCCACTCCCCCTGCTTGTTTTCCCTCTCTCACTGTGTCTCTGTCAAGTAAATAAGTAAAATCTTTAAAAGTAAAAAAAAAAAAAAAAGAAAAGAAAAAGAAAGAAAAAAAAAATAAAATGACAGGGGCACCTGGGTGGCTCAGTGGGTTAAAGCTTCTGCCTTCGGCTCAGGTCATGATCCCAGAGTCCTGGGATCAAGCCCCACATTGGGCTCTCTGCTCAGCGGGGAGCCTGCTTCTTCCTCTCTCTCTCTGCCTGCCTCTCTGTCTACTTGTAATCTCTGCCTGTCAAATAAATAAATAAAATCTTTTTTAAAAAATAAATAAATAATAAAATGAGAGTGAGATATCACTCATACCCCCCAAAATATCTAAAATTAAAAAGACTTGACAATACTAGTGTTGGCTAGATTTGGAGCAATTGAAACTCTCAGACACTGCAGCTAGGAGTATAAAATGGTACAATCCTTCAGAAAGGGCACCTGGATGGCTCAGTTAGTAGAGAAGGTAACTCTTATCTTGGAGTCATGAGTTCAAGTCCCCCCCCCATATCGAGACATTGCTTTTTTTTTTTTTAAGATTTTATTTATTTATTTGAGGGAGAGAGAGAGCGAGCACAGAGGGAGAGTGACTAAGAGAAACAGACTCTCCCCTAAGCAGAGAGCCCAATTCAGAACTTGAACCCAGAACCCTGAGATCGTCACCTGAGCTAAAGGCAGGCACTTAACTGACTGAGCCACCCAGGCACCCCGAGATTGCTTTTATTTATTTTTTAAGATTTTGTTTATTTACTTGTCAGAGAGAGAAAGAGCACGCACAAGCAGGCAAAGTGGCAGGTAGAGGTGGAAAGAGAAGCAGGCTCCCTGCCGAGCAAGGGGCCCAATGCAGGACTGGACCCTAAGACCCTGGGATCATGACCTGAGCCGAATGCAGCAGCTTAACCGACTGAACCGCCCAGGTGTCCCTCGAGATTGCTTTAAAAAAATAAAATAAAATATAAATTTTTTTTAAAGATTTTATTTATTTATTTGACAGACAGATCACAAGTAGGCAGAGAGGCAGGCAGAAAGAGAGGAGGAAGCAGGCTCCCCACTGAGCAGAAAGCCCGATGTAGGGCTCGATCCCAGGACCCTGGGATCATGACCTGAGCCAAAGGCAGAGGTTTTAACCCACTGAGCCACCCAGGCGCCCCTAAAATATAAAATTTTAACATACACCTACTCTATGACCAGAAATTCAACTTCCAGGTATTCACTCAAGAGAAATGAAAACATTTATCTTCAAAAAGAGGTGCTATACAGGATAAAACCAGAGAGGGAGACAAACCATAAGATATTCCTAATCATAGGAAACAAATTGAGGGTTGCTGGAGGGGACCAGGGTAGAAGGATGAAGTAACTGGGTGATGGACATTGGGGACATTAATGAGCAGTGGGTATTATATAAGACTAATGAATCACAGACCTGTACCCCTGAAATAAATAATACATTATATGTTAATTAATTGAATTTAAATTTTAAAAAGAAACTTAAAGATAAAAAAGAGATATTGTATAAGAACTTTTATACCGACTTTATTCATAATAAACAAAAAGTAGAAATAGCCCACATGTCCATCAACAGAAAAATGGATAAACAGATGAATTATCAATGAACCATTATTCAGTAATGAAAAGAAGGAACTACTGATGTATGTAACAATATGGAGGAATCTCAAAACACATGTTGAACAAAAGAAGCCAGATATACAATGATCCACACTGTATGATTCCATTTATATGAAATTCCTGAGTCCTTGGACGCCTGGATGGCTCAGTCAGTTAAGCATCTGCCTTTGGCTCAGGTCATGATCCTGGAGTCCCGGGATCAAGCCCCATATCATGCTTTGTGCTCAGCAAGCCCCTGCTTCCCCTTCTCCCTCTGCCCCTCCCTATTCATGCTTGCTCACTCTCACTCTCTCTCAAATAAATAAATAAAATTTTAAAAAGAAGAAGAAGAAGAAGAAGAAGAAAGCCCAAATTCTTTGCCATTATCCTCACTGAAATTTATCTCTCCACCCCTTGGAATTTGCACTGACTTTGTGCCTTTTTTTTTTTTTTTTTTTGAGAAAGAGAACACGAGTGGAAGAGAAAGCATCTTAAGCAGGCTCCAGCTAAGCATGGAGCCTGATATGGGCTCGATCTCATGTCCCTAAGCTAAAACCAAGAGTCAGTTGCTTAACCAACTGAGGGATCCAGGGCCCCCATGACTGCTTTGACCTATAGAATATGGCAGAAGTGATGCTATGCCAGCGTGCGGTTTAGTCTTTAAAAGGACTAGCAGCTTCTACTTCCTCCTTCTTGGAACCCATGCTGTGAGGAAGCCCAAACAACCATGTGCAAGAGAAACAAAGTCGTTACTGGCAGTCCTATCGGTGCTCCCAGCCAAGAGCCAATCCTGTCTTGCCAGCCATGTGAGTGAGTCATCTTGGAAGGGGACTCTCCAGCCTCATTCAGACTATCTCAGCTGATGTCACAGAAAGCAGAGAGAAATTTATTCCACAAAACCCTAAATTGCAATACCAGTGAGCCAATAAATAATAAATAATTTTTGTTGTTTTAGGTCATTAGCCTTGGGGGTGTTGTACATATCAATAAATAACCAAAACATGTAGAAAAATCATATGAATTGTTGCCTTGGGGAAGAAGTGCGATCAATTGCAAAACACAAGTGGATTTTCAGAAGTGATGGAAATGTTCTATATCTTGATTGGGGTAGCAGTTATAAGGATATACATACTTGTCAAAAATTTTTGAGCCATTGACTTTAAATTTACATATTATAATGTAATATAATACCACATGAAGTAAATGTAAAAAAAATAATAACTTGGACGACTCTCTATTAACTAGAATATAAAGACTAAGATCTCAACTTGCTTGGAGACTCTTCACCAAAGGTAGCCCCAGCCTGAATTCCCAGAATACTCCCTTCCCACCCTTCACACTAAAGCTAGATAAAATGATTTGCAGTTCCACGTGGGCCCAGGCTCTTTGATGTCGTGCTATCTTCCTGGCCCATCACTCCTTGTCTCAGGCTGCTGAAGTCTCAGTCATCCTGTGACACCCAACTTTACCCATCCCTGTGCTGAGACAGTCTTAGTCACCACGTGCTCTTGCTCAAAATACACTTTGTGAATACTTTTATTACAATACTTACCATATTCTAGGGGCTCCTGGGTGGCTCAGTGGGTTGGGCCTTTGCCTTCAGCTCAGGTCATGATCTTAGGGTCCTGGGATCGAGCCCCACATTAGGCTCTCTGCTCAGTGGGAAGCCTGTTTCTCCCTCTGCCTGCCTCTCTGTCTACTTGTGATCTCTATCAAATAAATAAATAAACTCTTTAAAAACATAAAACAATACCATATTCTAGTGTAAATTTTTGTTTGCGTGTTTCTCTACTAGACCCTGACTTCCTTCAGGAAAGAGACAACTTCTGATTCATTTTTGCGTCACCATAATCTAACCACTGGGCAGGTTGTAAACACTCATTAAATGATGAATGAATTATTATACATTGGCCAGGCATTCCTTTTGTTCCTCTCATTATTTTACTAGTCTTTTCCAGCCTTCTGTGGTATAGGTGTCTCTTGATCTCCATCCACTGCCATCCTCCACTACCTGCTTTTCTCTTCCTTTCCCTCTTTCTCTCACACATTCCTTTGGCAGTCTCAAAAGGCTCATCCAACACCATGGCTGCAACATTCTCCTTCACTACAGATATCTCCAAAGTTCAGTCATTATCAGTAAATGTTTACTGAGCATTAAGGACTTGCCAAAGAATCCAGAGGACTTAAGGATTTGAAGTCTCCCACATGTTGGAGACAAGAGAGAGAAGGAATTGAATATCTTCAAGAAATGGAGGCTGTGTACCCTAGAGAATGAGGAAGCATTATTAAACAGGTAAGTATGAAGGAGGAATTGGTTTGGGGAGAAATAATGAATTTTGTCTTAGCCATGTTGGGAGTCCTACTATTACATTCAAGTGAAACAGTGTTATAAATGGAGATACAGAATTTTATTCGTTTTTTTAAAGATTTTATTTATTTATTTGAGAGAGAGTGAGAGCGAGAAAGCACCAGAGGGGGGAGGGATAGAAGGAGAAGCAGACTTCCCGCTGAGAAGGGAGCCCAATCTGGGTTTGGATACTGGTCTCCAGGGTCATGACCTGAGCCAAACACAGACACTTAACCCACTGAGCCACCCAAGCACCCAAATTTTATTTATTTTTGAATGCCTCTCTTCCCCTCAAATAAATAGTTTTTGCCTTCATGAAACTTACTGAGGTGACAGACATAAATCAAATAATTATTTAAATAAATATAAAATTGCATGGAGCACCTGGGTTTGCATCTGCCTTCAGCTTTGGTCATGATCCCGGAGTCCTGGGATCAGGTCATGCACTGGGTTCCCTGCTCAGCTGGGAGCCTGCTCTTCCCTCTCCCTCTGCCCCTCTCCTCCTACTCATGTTCTCTCTCAGTCACTCTGTTCTCTCTCAAATAATAAATATATCTTTAATAAAATTTAATACATTTAAAATTTAAAATAAGGGGCACCTGGGTGGCTCAGAGGGTTAAGCCTCTGCCTTTGGCTCGGGTCATGATCTCAGGGTCCTGGGATCGAGTCCTGCATCGGGCTCTCTGCTAGCAGGAAGCCTGCTTCCTCCTCTCTCTCTCTCTGCCTGCCTCTCTACCTGCTTGTGATCTCTGTCTGTCAAATAAATAAATAAAATCTTAAAAAATAAATAAATAAAATAAAATAAAATAAAATTTAAAATAAATATTTTAAAATAAATCTTTAAATAAATAAAATTGCAATCTATAATAAATATAGAAGTACATATTCTTTTGTTGTTTTTTTTTAAAGATTTATTTATTTATTTACTTATTTGTCAGAGAGAGAGAGAGACCGCCCACAGGCGGCAGAGAGGCAGGCAGAGACCGAGGGAGAAGTAGGCTCCCTGCCGAGCAGGAAGCCCAATGTGGGACTCAATCCCAGGACGCTGGGATCATGATCCGAGCCAAAGGCAGCACCTCAACCAACTGAGCCACCCAGGCAACCCAGAAGTACATATTCTTATGAAATGTATACAGCAGAAATAACTGGCCTCTTCAAGGAAGCTGGCATTGACTGCTGAAGGGAAAGTAGAAGTTGACTAGGGGGTGGGAGGGAAAAGATTTGAAGCAAAGGAAGAGCATGTGTAAAAGCCTGTAGCATAGAGACAGAAAGCAGATTAATGATTGCTAGGAGGGAAGGGGGAAAGGGAGTGCCTGTTAATGGACCTAGAGTTTCTTTTCTTTTTTTTTAATTTATTTTTATTTATTTGTCAGAGAGAGAGAGAGCGCGTGCACAGGCAGACAGAGTGGCAGGCAGAGGCAGAGGGAGAAGCAGGCTCCCCACTGAGCAAAAAGTCCGATGCGGGACTCGATCCCGGGACAATGGGATCATGACCTGAGCTGAAGGCAGCTGCCTAACCAACTGAGCCACCCAGGCGTCCCTAGAGTTTCTTTTTGAGGTGATGAAAATGTTTTAGAATGAGATATGGATGATGACTGCATAACTTTACAAATACCCTGAAATCCACTGATTTGTCTACCTGAAAAGGGCAAAGGTTGCAGTATGTGAATTACATCTCAAAATTAAAGAGAGAAAGAGATGACAATAAGGATAAAGATGAGTGCGAGGGAAACAACACCGCTAACAGAAGTCCTCTGTCCCACAGGCCACAGCACCTTCAAGAAACTAAAAGAAGGTCAGCATAGCCAAAACAGAGTGAGAGCAAACACAGTGCATGATGAGGCCGCAAAGTGCGAACAATGGGGATGGGGCCAGGCTTAGAGGAAGAATGGTAAGGCACGCGAGACAAAAAGGAGATCAAAGGGTAAGAGCACAGCGACAGCTTGAGAGGTTGCACGTTGACCCTGTCTCCAAGCCCACAGCTGAGGAGCATCAAGACAGAAATGGAACATGTAAAAGGCATGAGACAATGAGGCCACAGGGGAGGAAAAGCTGCCGCACACCGGACTTGCACACAGGCCACCAGAGGAGACCACTCCTCAGAGCAGATGACGATCAACAATACTGACCACTGCAAAGAAGCCAGAGGACAGAAACCGGGAGCAGTCCTCTGAGTCTGGAGATGACCGTTGACACAGCCACATGAGATCGGGGGCCAGAGGGTGAGATGGAAGGAAGGAACCAGATGGCAGAGGGAGAATGAGAGCATTCGTCATGAAGACATGGGGGCACACCAGATTTGGCAGTGGAAGGAGGAGGGAAAGGGGGACAGTAGCTGAAAGAGAGTGGAGTTATATGGAGCCCTCTTTCTTTTTTTAAGATTTTATTTATTTATTTGACAGAGATCACAAGTAGGCAGAGAGACAGGTGGGGCAGGACAGGGGGAGCAGGCTCCCCACTGAGCAGAGAGCCCGATGCGGGGCTCCATCTCAGGACCCTGAGATCATGACCTGAGCCGAAGGCAGAGGATTTAACCCACTGAGCCTCCCAGGTGCCCTGGAGCCCTTTTTCAAAATAGAAGAGACTTGAGTCTGATGGGGAATGCGAAAAGCCAGTGAGGAAAAAGGAATCCATTTAAAGCATAAGGGAGAAGAGAATTCAGGAGACAGGTTCCCTTGAGGAGATGGGAAACCATGGAATCCAGACACGGGTGGATGGCACAGACTTCCACAATAAGCCAGTCTTTTACTCTGAGGCAAGGACAGAGAGTGATAGAGATTTTTTTCCAGGTAGAGAGGAGTTTAGATGGAGTCTGCGGTATTGGCCTCTGCCTTCCCCATGATATTAAGAGCTAACATTTACTAAGCATTCGCCATGGCAATGGCCTAAACAATGTCTATATGTTAACGCACCTCATCCTTACCGGTTAACACACTTCCTCATAAGGTATGTTCTGTTGTTGTGCCCATTACAGTTGAAGAGTCACCGAGGAGGGAAGTAACTTCAACAACATGACAAAGGTAATAAATAACAGAGCTCATATTTCTACCCCTGAGGTGCAAAGGGAGGAGGCTGATTTGCCAAGATTGAAAGATGAAACAGTGAGAAAGGAAGGAAAAAGGAAAAATTGGGGACCTGATGAATATAAGAAACTTTACAAGAGGGGCACCTGGGTGGCTCAGTGGGTTAAAGCCTCTGCCTTTGGCTCGGGTCATGATCCCAGGGTCCTGGGATCAAGCCCCGCATCAAGCCCCGCATCGGGCTCTCTGCTCAGCAGGGATCCTGCTTCTCTGCCTCTCTCTCTCTGCCTGTCTCTCTGCCTACTTGTAATCTCTGTCTGTGAAATAAAATAAATAAAATATTAAAAAAAAAAAAAAAACTTTACAAGAGCCAGCGCGAAAAGTATGCTACCAATGCTGTTAAAGTCAGATGGCTTCCTTTTTTGTTTTTGTTTTTATTTGACAGAGAAAGAGAGGAAGCACAAGCAGGGGGAGCTGCAGAGGAAGAGGGAGGAGCAGGCTTCCCACCCAAGCAGGGAGCCCTATGTGGGATTCAATCTCAGGACCCCAGGATCATGACTGAGTGGAAGGCAGACACTTAACAGAGTTAGCCACCCAGGTGCCCCCAAAGTCAGACCTCTTCCTGAATGGTAGTTGCTTATTCTCTCCTGTACACAGAAACTCTCCCCTTGAAGATTCCACAATCAAGATTTGTGTAATTCCTCACTCGTTTGTAGGTGAGTCCACCTTTCTTTTCCAGTACCTGGGCTCTGGGTCTGCCCATTGGACAGGAGTCTCCTAGCAAAGCTGAATTGGCAGGGAATTGTCCTGTCAGAGCTGGGGCCTGAAGCCACCCACATGCATGGACCATTTTATGGAAACTCATAAAGTGCACATCTAATATTGCCATTAGAATTGGGGTCTCTATAGGCCCTGCCTTTCAAGGGAGATTTTCTAATTTAAAGCAAGGTAAAGAGGAAAAGAGAATTTCTTGCTGAGATTGTTCCTGGAGCCCTTAGCACAGGTAACAAACCTGCTCTTCCAAAACGAAACTTGAATTTGCTAAAAACTTTTCATATGTTCCATAATTATTTACATCACCAAGGAAACAGAAGAATTTACAAGAAGCCAAACTGTCTCTATTCTCTTCCTCAAATGTCAGTAGTGTGTTGGCAAAGATTCTTAGAGCAGTGAGAACAGAAAAGCAGCAACACTAAAAAGCCAAAAACCTCCTCATATAGAGACATCAATCAAAAAAATGCCACAACCCAAATTTTATTTCGCAGAAAGGGAAATTGGATTCAGAAGAATTTCCAGGCAAATTTGCATCATCGCTATTACCTCGTCCAGCAATATGCATTAGTACTTTTTCACATCAAAACACTGTGAAGAACTAGCAACTTAGTAATAATTCTCTTGCCCAGTGG
This sequence comes from Mustela nigripes, assembly GCF_022355385.1. NCBI lineage: Eukaryota > Metazoa > Chordata > Mammalia > Carnivora > Mustelidae > Mustela > Mustela nigripes. The sequence continues at coordinate 60,407,239 of NC_081569.1, read as the reverse complement.
ACACACACAACATTCAGTATTCCAATTCTCGAGCACAGGCGGAGCTAGCTTGATGAGGTTTCATGACCTAGAAGGGTAAATACCAGCACAAATATGGCACAAATATATCATAAGCCGGGCAGCCCGGCTGTTCAGCCACACAACCAGTTGGGAATCAAACTCAGATACAAAGATGTAGAGATCCATTGTTCCTGAGCTGCGAACAAGGAGCAAACACAGCACAGAATGAAATTGGGTTTAAGAATGTGTCCTGTGAATCCGCCTACGGACAACTCTGGGAACTGTTCCTGAAATGGGAGGAGGCTGTCATCACCTCTCCCTCGGTAGCACCATGTGCTACAGAAATCATTTTCCTTCTGGAAGTGCATTTTGATATGCTGTCTCCCTTCCCTCGTTTCTCTCCTCCCCACTCTGGGAGACAAACCGAGGCTCTCTCACCTCTGCATTGGCTGTCAGGGAAGGAAGTAGGGGGAAGTTTTACAAATCCCAGGGAAGCAAGGCTGCCCCCCACCCCCACCCCCACCCCTCACCCCGGCACCGCGCGTCCCCCAGGCAGGCGTGCTCTCTGACTCCTCCTGGCGGACGCGGAGGGAAAACTAATTCTTTCCAGCGAGGGGGAAAGAGCTGTCGGGTGGGCAGCTTGCGGAGAGACCTCCAGCAGAGGTCAGATCAGAGGGACTGATGGGCACCTTTGGACCTACTTCGTTCTTTGTGGACAGACACAAGAATGGTGAACGGCAACGTCTCGTCTTGTACCGGGACAAGAAGCCTATAGTGACTCTCACTGTATCTCGTGAAGGCTCAGGAAAGATCAGCAGTGCCTGACAGGAAAGCAGACACAGTTCAGACTGTCAAACCATTCCATTAACAACTTAACCATTGTTATCCAGCCCCACTCCTTGGTGCCCCTCCGGTATGGGCAGATACTCTCTTGAAGCCGAAGAAGACAGTGTTCTAACTACTGTATCTTATCAGAGACAGATGTTATGCCTCCACATGCACAAGTAAATCAGATTGAGGATGGCTTGTGATCATGCCATCTAAACTAAAGCTCTCTGCAGGTCTTTTCCAGAAGATTCCATATTGTCCTGAAGACCAATCCTACCGTTTATAAAAGTTTGTCTTTTCCCATTACTTTTGCTCCTGGACAGGCTAATACCCTCTTTTTGATTGTTTATATCATACTTAATTTTCTCTTAATCACTGCTTAGCTCTGTAGATTTTGGTCTTCACATTTTTACCAGAAATCAGCTCTTCTTTCCTCTTAGTCATCTTGTTCTACTCTCCTAGAGTTATCTCACCGTAATCATATGGAAAGCCCTTCTTCCTACTCCATTATTTATTTCTACAGAAATTTCACATTCATGCCCCTGACACACACTCAATATTTACATGAGGTCCAGATGTTCTGGGCCCAAGGACTTATTCTAAATGGATATTCAGAGCCTGAATCCGTAGCTCTTGAGGAATTTGGCCCTAGAATACCTGCTTACCCAAATGAAGAGCAAGGCTGTGAGTTGTGAATATGCAATGTAGACCATTTCCCATAGAGCCAAAAACAAGACTAACTGAGAGGACAGACTTCATGTCAACCCCAGCGACCCAGCAGTGGTTTTCCAAGTTCTCATTAACATTTCCTGCTGACCTAGGAGATAGGGAAATTCTGAAAACATATCAGTGAGGGATAGCAGGCTTGTGTGCTGGAAAAGCAACTTTGTCCTAGGTTACAGCCATCACAATTAATACTTGTATTGTAATTTGTGATACGCAAAGCATTTTATGAGAACTGATCTGATCTCTGCAGCACTCTAGTGAAAAGGCCAAAGCATTTTTGAGTTAAGAGGGTCCACAAATAGGACACACAGCAGAATGAGTGGGAAAATGCAAGAAAGAGACAAAGTGCACTGTCTTCAGAGAGCTGTTGGCATCTCAAACTTTGTGATACAGGGGACCCTCTGGCCCATGTGGCGGTGCAGGAATGCAGCAAAGCCACTCAGTTCTGCTAATCTCCCCAGTTCTGAACTCCCAGGCATGTTGCAGAGAAAACCTGGGAAGTTAGCCCACAGCTCTTCCCAGGGCAGGGGACCATGGGAACACCGGGCTTTATCATTGATTAAACCTGCAAACTTCCTTCTTTATTTTCTACATGCATTTCATGGGTCCCTATAAAATGTTCCCCGGAATTCGGGTTAGTATTGTTATGAGCAGAACCCTGCCTGTCTGCCTTTCCCTCCCGCCCTCACATTCCCAATTTTTTTCCTGCTCCTGCTGCTGTTGTTGCTATTGGCCTTTTTCTCCTCCCTCAGCATCACTCACTTCCTCTCCCTCTTCTGCATGAGTCTTTCTCGCCCCACTCCTCCTCCTCACTGTTTTCCTCCAGTGCTCCTGGAGGAACCAAAAGGCTCCACTGTAAGGCTCTGAAACCCAAGGAACAGGCTGTGGTGGGCTGACCTGCTGAGTGGAAGACATCACGGGATACCACACGGATATCCTACAGCCAGTCAACCTGGACTGGCCTGGCGTTCTCCCGCTGTCCTATTGGCAGCAACTTTGGAGAGTCCAGATGGTCCTAGAAAAATATCTGGTCCAACAATAGTAAGGCAGAATTGATTTTAAACCCCTAGAATTGTTGAATTGGAATCAGGTTGAATCTGAGACCTGGATAGATGGAACATAACCTAAACCTACAGGGAATCCAATGTGGCCTCATTCAAGGGTCAGGAGTTCCCTGAAATAGTTCTGGTGGGAGGAATGTCAGTGCTGGAACTGAAGACTGGGAGGGACATAGGCTACTTCTTGAAGGTAGGAATGGGAAAAGCCCAGAAACTTCCTTCTGGAAAGGAATATGGCTCAGGATAATCTCCTCTACGCTCAAGGTCCTCAGGAAGGGACAGGGCTGGGCTGAACACATCTTCTGCGTACTTCTACTCCTGCTCAGAGCCAAAATGCTGTCCTGAGGCCACCACGACAGAGGTGAGCAAATGCATACATCTCCCGGGTAGAGAAAGATGCTCATTCTGGGGCTGGGAGCTGATTGTATTCTAGCTTAACCTTTGTTCTAAAGTATTATGAAAGGCAACACTGTGGCCTTACGGAATCCATTTTCCACTTCCTCTTCCCAAATGAGTGGATGTTTGCAGCTCAGAAAAGGGGTTGCAGGAATGAATGGGCAGGACTAAGGGCCATGAGCCCCATGTGAGTTGTGTGAGTCGCCAGCCCTGGGGTTGGAACAGAGGAACTGACAGAACAGGTAAGAGAAGAGAATCTAAAAGACAAACAGGGAGAAGACTTTTTTTTTTTGACCCAACTAATAATGACAGTAGAAGTATCTGGGATACCTACAGGCCAGCTATATGGTCAGGACATGGGCAAATGGCAATTATCCTGACAGCAGTGTCTTCTAGAGAAAATAAGCAGCAGACTCGGTTAGAAAAATCCAGTAGACTTCTTCATCCATGAAATTGCTCTAAGAATTTGGCTGGAGAATATGGTGGAGACAGAACAATCCAAGAATCGCAGAGATAGGAAGGAACCTAAAGTTCGAGAGTCCTTTTTATTTACGGGACTAGGAAATACTGGGGTAGAAGGGCTACAGACAGAGTATTTCAAGTCAGAGAGGTAACAGTGGTCAGTAAAGTAAGTCTTGATCCTGACAACCCTGGCAAAGGGCAAGGAAGCTTCTGGCTTCTGCAAGATTAGAAGCCTGCAGCCAAGGCACTCCATTTACTAACGACCCAGATAAGGGGCACATGGGTGGCTCAGTTAGTTAAGCGTCCAACTCTTGATCTTAGCTCCAGTCTTGATCTCGGGGTCTTGGGGTCAAGCCCTGTATTGGGCTCCACACTAAAAAATAAACCAAAACACACACACACACAACGGAGAAGACACAGCACAAAGAAGTTCCTGCTCAAAGCAAAATAGGAATGGCTGTGTCCCAGGCAGGACAGAAGGGTTGGGTTCTCCAGCATCCAGGAGGAAAACTAGCTAGTGGAACCTGGTCTTCCCAGGACTGGAGGTGACACAGAAAGGAACAAAGGGAAAGAAATTCACATATGGGAGTCTTCCTGGGGCTTTTGTGTACTCTGAGGTTCTGGCCATGGATAAAGGCCAACAGTTTGAATATAGGATAAGAGTTAGAACAAGCTAACTTGTTCTAAATGAGAATGGGATCTTTTCGTTTTGTTTTGTTTTAGATCTTTTTTAATTCAGAAGAATCCTCTTGGTGTATTCTTCTGTGTATACTTCTCCTTTCTGCCCATATAGTATTTGCTTTAAGACAATGATTCTCAAGGGGGTGGAGGGTGGGGAGAAGGCAAATCAGATCCCTTGAGTAGACAAGAAAGAAGAGGGTAGTGTGCATTCACAGTTTGTAAGATTACCCAGCTAACTCTGATATGTTCCTCCCTCTGCCTCTTTGAGAACCACAGCCCAAGAAGTCACCCAGAGGGAAGAATAAAGCAAGCTGCGTTGTAGGGGTCAGTGTGCCTTCTGTTGGTCCACCCAGAGGGGTAGCAAAGGGAATATGGTTTAAATTATTATCATATCAATGGTGCATCCAATCTGGAATTATCCCAAGCTCTTTCTTAATCCATTCATGTTGTCATAACAGAATACCATAGACTGAGTGGGATCATAAACAATAGAAATCTATTTCTCGGGGCACCTGGGTGGCTCAGTGGTTTGGGCTGCTGCCTTCGGCTCGGGTCATGATCTCAGGGTCCTGGGATCAAGCCCCGCATCCGGCTCTCTGCTCCGCAGGAAGCCTGCTTCTCTCTCTCTCTCTCT